>NC_056744.1:451070339-451262839 GCF_019279795.1 Protopterus annectens | reverse complement strand
CACCCAGGGGTGTGAGTGTCAGATGCAAACACCAAATGCAGTGCATTTGCAAGTGCGGGAACAAGCGGGTGTAAGCATGTTTGACCGCCAGTATGTGAGAATTACACTGGTGTAGCAATGTAGAGGCAAACTGAGTGTAAGAAACTGTAACCGGAGGTTAGCATTGCTTAGCTCCACGCAAACCCACTCACACCCGCTCACAACTGCTTTAATGTGCCTTAATCACTCCGTATCCAATGGCCTTGTTCTGCCCAGCAACAAAATAAATGGCCTCTGCAAGGCTTGAAACCAGGACCCTGCACACACAGCTAATGTGATTTACCACTAAGCTATGGCAGATATACAGACATCAGATGTTATCACAAACATATCATCCAGTGCAGTCATTCAACAGTATAGGAAATGTATTCCATAATGTAGATGTATGTGTGTGTGTTTATGTCCAGATATAGATACATACATATATATATAGATATATCAAGAACATCCCATGTGACAACAAAGCATTACAAAGGAATGAAAAGGGAAACACCAGCAATGCCTGTAGTATGTAGTGGTGTTGTCCTATGTAATATCAAGACCCTCTCAGACAGACATGTGTCATTAATACACGCAGACATTTGTACCTTGGCCAAATACATCACTCTGTGCATTTTGTTTACATGAACACAGCAGTTCCTGTCCAATCATTATGTGAGAACAGTACTCTTGCAAGGTGCTGTGTGCGACATCATCATCATGAAAAAGGTAAATGGAGTAACCACAGAGGGACTGGTAGTGTTGTGTGTACAATGGGGTCATCTGCATCATGTGTACCTGGAACCTTTAGGAGTCATGTGCATACCAGGATCGTGTGCCTAAGAGACAGGGATGAGGACAACTTGAGTATGTTGTGATGCATATTAAAAGGGTTACATGTGTCCAGTGGACACGTGTGTGAAATAGACAGCTATGTATGGGGCAAATGTTGTTCTACGAACTGACTGGCCTTTTGTTTCCGTAGGGTGAGAGTGGGATATGGGGGAAGGGGAGTTGGTATGCTCGTGGAGGATAGGTTGGGTAGGATGGCAGACAAGACAGCATACAGGTCGGTATATGACACATGTGGGTGGGATACACCTTGGATGGGGAAGGGTGTTCAGCAGTCAGAAGCCCATGAGCCTCAGATGAAAACAGTGGAATGGAGGTCCACAACCATGGGCAGCCACCACTGCACCAAAACAGCTGTAAAGGTGGCAGTGCTGAAGGCTGTCTAGGAGGGGCAGGCTCACCCTGTAAATGTGACACTCTTCCCTCAAGCTGGCGTATCTGGCCTCAAAGCCCCTTATTGAGCCCCCTACGCACCACGTCTGGGACTGTATAACAGCAGACAAGTTCCTGTCTGGACCTGCTCCCAGCGGGGATAAGCCCCATCCTCAGTGGCGGTTCCACCAGAAGGTGGTGCAGAGCCAACAGAGGTGGTGGTCCAAGGCTGGGCCCCAGATGTGCTGGTGCCCAGTGCCATGGCCAGCTGAAGTGGGGCAGGAGGTTCTGCCAGGATCTCCAAATCCATACAGCCCATGGTGTTGCAGTTTTAACACAGATATGGCTTAGTAATAGTCAACAGCATTCAGGATTACTTATAACAGCATGCATAGATATGACCATCAACCCAACACAACAGATGGTATACATTTGCAGAGGGAGCACAACACATGCATATATACTGCATGACATCTGTACAAAGTGTAGAAGACTTGTGACTGCAGCTATGAACAGTGGCCCATTATTGGCATGTCACTGAACCCGAGACAGTGACTGTCATACCACTGTTTCATGTGACATATGCCCAATCAGGGATGCGATGGAGGTAACTCTCATCACTATCACCATGTACTGACTGCAGTCCTCACACTATGCTCCTGCAGTTCACAGATGTGTGTTCAGTAAGTAACACTGGAAACAAATGGTTCCACACACTGACCAGTCCACAGATGGCCCTACAGATGGGGGTTCCCTCACAGACCCTAACAGAGCACTGTCTTGTCAGTTTTAAAACATGCAGAATAGCCATTACCACACACAACTTGTTAAACTGGCAGTAGTCTCAATGAAGCATAGCTGCACTAACATGCTGTAGTCATGTCTGGTACATCACCTTCCTGTCTTTAGGCTATTTTCCACTGTGTATGTTGTTTGAGGAACATCCAGATATCATCTGTGATGCCGTTTACCAAACATCAGATCCAGGTTCCACTCACAATGACTGTCGTGGGCAAACACCAACATGATGTTCCTACATATTGTACTGTGTTTCCATGCAATTGGCTATGAGAACATTATCACAGCTGTTCCACATGCAATCAGCTAGAGGAGGACTGCAACAGATGCAGAGGCCATCACCTGATCATGACCATCACTTACAAAACACAAGCTGTTGCTGAGCAGGTGTACAACTCCACATACATCAGAGAGTGTGTGGGAGGGACAGACAGAGGCACAGTACATCAGAGAAGGGCTTGGAGACTAAAACCTAAGCATCGTCTGTCACACACCTACGAGTACAGGGGTTCAAACTCCTGACCGACTAGTCATTACTATGACAAGTGCATGAAGTTACTCCATGTGCCACAAAGCTGACATATTGGTGCGCTGTAAGAACATATATGTGTGCTGGTAAGCGACATCTACAACAGAGATATAGCAGACATACATTAGGTGTAGCACACATGGCTGTCCACATGAACTGTTGTCATTGTCAACACAACCACACTCTCTAATGGACTCACATTGACACACTTTACCAGGCCCACAAATACACTTCCTAACTACTTAGTTTGCCACACTGCAGTAATGCACAGGTACTACATGCACCACAGGGGATATCCGGAGGTTCTATGGGCGAGGGCATGTGAACATGTCTGACATCAGTTAGTATGCCAATGGGAGTTACACTGGGTGTGACTGTGGTTGGGAGCATCATACCCCACATGCAGACACAAGGTACCAGTACTGACATGCATGTGTGCATTGCTTCATGGGTGGGGAGTGGTTGCCTGTGCAAGATGACTGTACAAGGCTGGGTGAGGGGTAATCCTTGACATCATGCTACCCAACAATGGTGTGCAGTGTGGTACAGGGGTGTAGTGTCTACAATATCCCACACAGATGGGTATTGTATGAACTGTCCTGACATCCTGGTTACCATTGTGCATGGCCATTGCTTTGCAATGCATGTCATGTCTGTGTGTGATAGTCCTTGATATGGACATTGCCTGGGATGTGCACGTCCCACAATAATGTACAGTGACATGTACAAGTGTACCTGGTTTGGCCGGCACATGTTGTGTACACAGAATGTTATCCTCAGATATGCCAATACTGGCCTTGTGTTGCAGGTCCTGCTTATAGACAGCAGGTTGACCCTGCAACTGCATTGATAGCATGATACAGGTATTCCCTGGTGTCAGTGGCATCAGTCTATACAGGGCACGTGTGTAAGGCATTGTATGGCCTCTGTGGATCACATTTGATGGCACCACATATGTTGCAGGCATCCAGTGGGGAACATAGTGAAGGCACATTGTCTGCAATTATGTGCCTGTTGTACTGCTGGACAGGGTGTCATGCCCTCTCCAGCCCACTGCAATCAAACCATGCCTACTATCTGCCATCAATGTGCAGGTTACTAGCAACATAGAGGGTTATTCTAGGCAAGTGTGTTTCCGTATGACACATGGGTTCAGAACGTATTCCGGGTAATAGTAGGGTTGCATACCTTGTTCACCAGGCCTTTTGCCAGATGTAGGGGTATGGCTTGCCAATACAGTCCCTTGGTTGATTGACATCTGTACTCCTCGTGAGGTGGACATTGTGACATATAATACGGACACCATATAGGAAAACTACAAAATCCACTCCCCAACATGTCCAGTGGTTAGACACTCACAGCCACCTCCACACAGGCTCTGACTATCAAACACACACACACACACACACACACACACACACACACACACACACACACACACACACACCTGCCATGTCTTGGAATAGAACCCCTACCTAACCCGTTAATCACACTACAGCATTACGCAGTTACAGCACACACTACAGGGATTACTGGGTTATAGCAGTCCCAGAGGTGTATTACTAGGTGGGTGACAACAGCAGGATTGTCAAAGGTGGTAATGTGAATTATAAAGAGTGTGCATACTCTAAAAAGCATTGTTCCTTTCTCGGGCAGACAGACACACACACAATTGGCCTGTCTTGGAATAGAACCCCTACCTTACTAGTTTATCACACTACAGCATTATGCAATTACAGCAAGCACTGTGGAGATTACTGGGTTACAGAGATCCCAGAGGTGTATTTCTAGGTGGGTGACATCAGCAGGAATGCCAAAGGTGGTTATGTGAATTGTAAAGAGTGTGCATACTCTAAAAAGCATTGTTACTTTCTCAGGCAGACAGACACACACACACACAGTTGGCCTCTCTTAGAATAGAGCCCCTACCTAACTAGTTTAGCACATTACAACAATATGCAGTAATAGCACATGCTAAGGAGAATACTGGGTTACAGCGCTCCCAGAGGTGTATTTCTAGGTGGGTGACATCAGCAGGATTGCCAAAGGTGGGTATGTGAATTGTAAAGAGTGCGCATACTCTAAAAGCATCGTTTCTTTCACAGGCAGGCAGACAGACACACACAGGTGGCCTGTCTGGGATTGGAACACCTACCAAACTAGTTTAACACACTACAGCATTATGCAGTTACAGCACACGCCATGGAGATTATTGGGGGACAGCAGTCCCAGAGGTGTATTCATAGGTGGTGACATTAGCAGGATTGCCAAAGAAGGGCATTTCAAGTGTACTGCTAGTTGTACATTTCTGTTACCTGCTGCTTACTGTCATGAAAACACATTTACACCTGCTTACAACTGCTTAAAAGTGTCTTATGCAGTCCTAATTGACAGTATCAACAAGGCTTGCAGGTCCTGAACCCTGGCCAATGCAGGGTCACTGGACATACTACTAAGCCATCTGGGCTGCATACATGCTGCATGGAGTCTATAATGCACATCTTACTACAGGTATTCCACAGAACTGAAAACAAATGGGACAGTCACTTTGTGTACATATGTACAGTACCCTTGAATGTACTGTACTCTGTGAAACAACAAAGACAAGTCCACATCTGTACAACTGTCATAACTACATATATATATATATATATATATATATATATATATATATATATATATATATATATATATATATATATATATACACACCTACAGGATGTGTACACACACACACACACACACACACACAGATATATATATATATATATATATATATATATATATATATATATATATATATATATATATATATATATATATATATATATATATATATATATATATATATATATATATATATATATATGTATACATATGTCTGAACACCCTTTGTGACACAGAAGGGTTCCAAAGGAACCAATATGTACACAAAACAGAGGCATCTCTAGTGTTATAACATTTAAATCTTAAGCAGTTCACCAGAGAAGGGATGGTTGTTGTGTATGTGAAGTTTGGGGTGGGGAATAATGGCTAATGTAATCTAACCCGGGGATTGTGGAGTTAGGGTGGGGGAATGATGGGTATGGACTTACACCCCAGTGGCCACTTCTATGTCACTGCTCGACAGTGGCACAGGAAAATAACATACCCAACTGTAGCTGTGCTTGACTGTGTATTCTTTACCATTCCTAGCTATGTAATACTTTGTAGACACTGGTCACCACAGATGGCTACCATGGTGTGCTAAAAGGCATTACACATGTGTATGCCTGGCTACAGGGTAGTCACACACACAAACATGCACACACTTGCCAGTATTATGCATACACGTCTTGCCTATGTAAAGGTAACTAGTACAGTGCTATGCAGTTGAAGTATGTGTCACAGAACACATACAATTACACTTACTCTGATTCCACTTCTGAGCTGGGTGACATCACAGGACTGATTATTTGCACTGGGGAGGGGGGAAGAGAGAGGTTTAGCAGTTGACAAGGATAAAGGCCAATGCAATAGGAGGTATCTCTTTGGAATGCAGCAAAACCCACTGTCATGACACGATGTAGACATAAATACACACAATCACACACAGCCATTTGCTGACACACACACTCAGGCATTTGCTGTCACACACACAAACAGTTGCCAGTGGTGGGATCAAAACTCCTGCCTATCTACAAATCACTATTACAGTACTACGCAGTTACGAGACATGCCACAAAGATTACACATTCCAAAGCTGTCAGACTGCCCTTCTAAGAATGAAGACAACAACAGGGAGACTAACAGCCACGGAGTACATAGCTGTAAACCTGTGTGTTTAAAGTAGGTGTCCATTGCAACCTGTATGCACAAACAAGACAAATCATCTGCAGGTAGGCCTGAGAGGTATAGTTGTAGCACAACAAGAACCTGAACTGGAGTATGGCCATCTCTGGAATGGACAACTACTATCACTATACAGGGTTACAGTGGGCATGCTCATACACTTAGTATCAAAGGACTTTTTGGATGCACTGACTCAAATTACACAAGGTGGCAGTGGGTACGCACATGCACTTAGTAGCACAGGGTTGTTTGGGATGCACTCCGATTCTAACCACAGAAAGCCATAGTGTGCATGCTCATACACTTACATGTACAGAACATGTTGTAATGACCTATTGTAAACACACAGGTTTACAGCTATGTACATCTTACCTGTCAGTATATATGCACATCATATTGGTTTACTACTTGATACCTGTATGTGGCCCTTAAATGATGTATCTGTGTCTGTGCTGTATGATAAATATGCATACATGTACATGACGTACTGACATATATATGTTAAGTATACACATTCATGCATGTGTGGATGTGACAGACAATAGGTTACCTGGGACACAAAGGCAGATGCTACCTACAGCATGTGTCACACACCTTGCTGCCCTGAAAGGCATACATTGATAGCAGGTTGTGGACAGTGGCATTATACGTGGAACTGTGGCATGTGCAAGCATAATGTGTGAGCCACATTGTGTAATGGTACTGAGGTGCAGGTGTCAAGATGGCCTCTCCTGGCTGTGTTAGTAGTTGTCATTATTAACACGACTGCTACCCTACGTATATCTCACATTGGTCATTTACACAATTTCCTCTGCTATCCATCTCCGTACATGAGACATTTGCTACCAAGCACATTACTGCCACTCGCAGTGATGTCATGGTATGACTGGCAACTACTAGACCAAAACAATGAGCCAATGTCCTGCTGTTATTATGAGGTTGTCCAGTGTCTGTCATTCCGGGCTGTCTTGACTGAATGAAAAGCCTTCAACACAGAGCACATGCACCCATGTTTCACATGTGTGTGGGTAATACCTAGGTCACATTTACCCATATAGCCGCATTCCAAGGCAAATGTCCTACACCCAGAAGTAACACCCTGACACCTACAAGACAATTGCATTGGATGCTTATGCTAACCAGTGCTAGATGTCTGGCTTTAGTAATCCATTTGCTCAATGTAGAACCTAAAATGGGGAATACAGACATCTGTGCGGTGAGGAACACCTGGCTAAAGGCTCTGCAGTGCACAATTGCACTACCACCATATAACTCAGATCCAGACATGTGGGCCATAACAGTGGTATGGACCATTCCAGGTGGTGGTGTACACATATTCATAAAGGCTACTCACATGTAAAGACCACTACTCTGCCATAATGCATCACAAATGAGTCAGGTACAGGTGACAGTGGCAAATGCTGCATTCTAGGTTGTATCTTCATATACATCCACTACCTTGTCCCCAGACTACCAACACACATCCATATGTGGTATGACATAGTATGGTAGACCACCAGATAACCCTCGATTGGTGGACTGTACCTAGGCCTACATCAACTGTGCAAAGTTCCCATGTACAGACACAGCTACATAATGTGTTATGCAATGCAATAATACCACTGTTTGCAACCAGCTTAGTTGTACACATACCAGGGTCCCTCAGATGTTGTCAGCGTTAACACGGTCAACTGCTGCTGTACACCAGTAAACAACACCCTCATGGTTGGATATAACCTAATTGTACCTGCCCTGGATATGTACATCCCACACTCATACAACATAAAGGACATTACCATAGCTTTCATTATCATTTCTATATACAGGTGGCTACAGTCATTACACACATGCACATGGCATATAGCATGCTAACAGTACATAAGGTTTGATATCTATGTTAACAGAGGAAATATTCCCTCTCTACTGGTCACCCATGACACCTATCATATCATACAACACCCCACGTGGCACATATGTCATTAGACATGTCCACCTAATGCAATGCCTACAAACCTACCCAAATAACAGGATCATAGGACCTACACAAGGCCTGTATTGACAGACTCAGGGAAATCCAACTCTGCTCTGTATGTTACTGTGTAGTCACAGGTGATATGTTCATGACATGTACAGCCATGTGTGACCACAGCTCCTACATATACCCCATGTCAGCAATTGCAAGCCATGCATGCTGTGTGCTGTCTGGACATTAGCCTTAGTACCACAATAGCCAGTACATGCTGGGGTGAGATGTTTACACGCCACAGACCTCGCACATTCTTGAATGAGTGTACTGCCTAGCTCTAACAGAGCATGTTGCTGGCACTCTTCCAGTAAACATGAGGTGTGTGTGGCAAATATAATGTGCTCACTGTTGACCATTACAGTGCCCTGGCTTCACCATGGGGCTGTCAAGTAACAATTTGTAGGAGCATGACATGGAATAATGCTGTGTGTGTTTCGCTGATATGTGCTGTTGTCATATATGTGCACTTGGCTACTCGGTGAAGGTGGTGGTGTCCTACCAGTACATGAATACAACATCCATTATGGTGTAATGCTTGGCTATGTTTCACATATGGCATGGGGAAGGTGTGGAATGTATCATCTTGACCTGCTAGTAAACCGCATATGTGTACATGTATTGATGTTTGTGTCGATTCCATGTGTGTGTGCAGTGTCTGATGTCTGATGGTGACTGTTGTCTTAGTACATCATCTTGTTGCAATACAGCCTCAACATTGCCAACTGTATATGGTTATATGCTCTAAGTACAGTAAGCCGTACATGAGGTATGGACAGATGTTTGGACATGACTACTAAGTGGTGGGGCTTCTTTGCAGATGAATGATTACTGAGGACAGCTCACTGGTGTGTTACAACCATTCTTACAATAACCTGTGTAACTGCTAAAGTCAGGTTTTGTTAATTGAAGTGGAAGACATACAATGTAGAATGCTGTAAGGGTGATACTGAAGGCAAACCGCATGACACCTGTAACAGTAATACCTCCCCTGTGCATATATTGTGCATATATCAGCATAGTTGGCAAAGGAAAGAGTCAGTAAGCTTTGTACCGGATGCAATAGTGCTGTACTTCTATAATCCTTATCATGAGACAGGCAGGTGTTTGATTCACAGTACTGGCATGTGTGTGTGTGTGTGTGTGTGTGTGTGTGTGTGTGTGTGTGTGTGTGTGTGTGTGTGTGTGTGTGTGTGTGTCCATATATGTCACTTATGGTTGGGAATACATCCCACTTGTCTTCCCTCTCCTGAACACTGTTGTTGACACCAGTACAGAGTGAAGTGTAGAAAGAAAGGCATAGGCAGGTGGTTGAACCTCACACATGTAAAGTGTCTGTATGTGTGTGACATAGGTGTATATCTTTCTGAATGCCACAGTGTGTGTGTGTGTGTGTGTGTGTGTGTGTGTGTGTGTGTGTGTGTGTGTGTGTGTGTGTGTGTGTGTGTGTGTGTGTGTGTGTGTGTGTGTGTCTATGGCTGTCTGTGTGTATGGCTCTCCGGTCCCTGGAGTGAGGCTGTATTTTACCATAGTGAAATGTTAATGCCCCCTCCCCCCATCCACTCAATGCAATCTAGCATCCCTGTTGATATCATCAATCGTAGATGAACATTCTAACCGCCTGTTAACATGTACACCCTGGGGTGTGACCTGTTATTACATAGCCTACTGATGGACCCCCCTCCTCACATACACTCACTGCACTGTAGTATCCCTGTCGATGTCCTCAATCTTAGGCCTTTCCTACTACCTGTACATGTGTAATCTCTGTGGTGCATCTTGTAATTGCATAGTACTATAATGATGATATGCACATAGGCAGGGGATCTCATCCAAACACTGGCAACTGTGTGTGTGTGTGTGTCAGAGTGTGTGTTACTGTGTCTGTGAATCCCTGAGTGTGTGGGTGTGTCTGTGTTTGCATGCTGTCATGGCAGTGGGTATTACTGCTTCCCAATGAGAAGCCACTATTTCCACTGGCCTTTACCCTTGTCATCCGGCATACCATTATTTTACCTCCTCCCCGCTCCAGGTAACTATACCTGTGATGTCACCCACTATGGATGTGATGGCTCAGAACACAGTAGCTTACTACACAGCTATCATGCTCTTGGATCATTAGAACAGTAAACATAACTGAAACATGGGAGAATATAACTGTGATGTGGAAGCTACAAAGTGCATGCAGGTATTGTCATACTGACCTGTGGGTAGTCAACATGTACATATGGGACACTAACCGCAAACACCCACATCACCCAACACATGCAACTACACCTGAATGAGGAAGGCAGAACATCAAGATCAACATGCTGTTAGTGTTGTTACACATGATACATACTGTCAAATGTACAAAATGCATTCTAAAACTGTAATACATAGTATGTCTGCTGCCTGTCAACACTACTCAACAATATTAATCTACAATTGTCTACCTAGTATGTTCACCCTGTGCATCAGACCATATGAGCATGTCCCTGCACCGATGGTGTAGATGACAAGGATGCAGAACAGTCATCATCATATACACAGGGTGATAATGTTTGCCAGAGGCCTAGGTTGCGCCATTGGATGACATCATGTGTGTCTGTTAGGGCCTGTGACATCACTAGGCATGTGTGAATGTTATGCTTGTGTGTGTTGAGGTGCCCTATATTTGTTTCCGGTGTGTGTGTATGCATGCACACAGGTCTGGCATGTGGCTGGCCTACAATGGGGTATTATTGACAGCTGCAGACTGTACAAGGCAGGTTTCACAGTTCACGATGTCAGGCCATGGCCATGTGACCTGTGCCTGCCACGGGTTGCACGGGCACTACCAGGCAGAGGTCCAGATTGGGTACTGTCTGATGACACATGTCCACTGGAATTGTGTCTCTGTTGGGACCATCCAGGACCACGTGCACTTGGCCTGCTGTGTCTTGGTGTGGACTGCACAGCACCAGCTGCACTGCTGCTGCTTCTGCTACTATGGGAGTGGGCATGTGCAGTAGCATGTTCACGTAGTCCTTCAACAGGTGATGTAGCTGATCTACGTCCACATGCCCGATGCCTCACTCCCACCAGATGTTCCAGCACAGACATTCCACACTCGAGGATTGACATGCCACGGTCAATGACTCCCACCATGTTACCCAATCATCTATCCAAAACATCTGCAAGATCATGGTGAGCATTTGCAAGTGCCTGGATGTTGCCAGTTAATGAATGGACAGCAGCTCTCTGAAGTCTCAGACCTTCTCTGCTGTGCCATTCAGCACGTGCTTGTGCCTCCATTACAGCCCAAAACATGAGTCTGGTGACTCCAGCTGATGTGCTTTGTCTCGCAGGGGCATGTTGGCCAGTGGTCCTTCTATGAGCAGCACTGGACACATGCCTGTGTGGGACATAACCAGTCAGTTGACTGGGATCATGGTGTGCAGGCACACCTTCCATAGTCTCCACACTTCCATGTTCCATGCTACCACCTGCCAACTGTCCTTCCTCTATGGCCAGTGGTGATGGGGTATGTGTAGGCAGGGAAACTGTGTGCGAGGATGATGGGGAGACAGGTGGAATGGCAACCAATGGCACAGATTCAGCCCCTGACAACCCTGCCTGTGCCTCAATCATACTATCATCATCACTGCTAGAGTCTGTGGGGACACTAACATCAGGTGGACCACAGGAGGGCAACGCACCAACATCAACACCTGTTAGGGGAAGACAAGAACTGTACATTACAAGTTATACCAGACACACAGACAGACAGAGACACACACACACAGACATACAGAGACTCACATACAGACACACACACACACACACACACACACACACACACACACACACACACACACACACACACACACACACACACACAGACACACAGAGACACACAGAGACACACAGACAGACACACACAAACAGACACACACACACACACACACGCTACATTCAGGTGATATGGCAGATGGCATTCAGCTTAGACAATTATAGTTTCAGCTTAGACAATTATAGTGGGAGTTATCATACATCCCTGAGTTGCACACAACAGCATGCATGTGTTATAGCAGACAGCATGCACCTTACACAATTATAGTGGTGGTTAGCATACATACCTGTATTGCACCATTTGTGTTAGTAGCCTATGTCCCATACCTGCAACACAATGCATGCACTTTGCACCATTGCACCGCACTGCCATGGTGTGTGCAACATACACCACATGTTAACAGACCATCACTGACCTTTGTACATCTGCCACTGATGCTTTGTGTTGGCCACCACCCCTATGTGTGAGGACATGAGCAGTAGGGTATGTCGACTGCATACTATGTTTGCCTGAGCCCTAGCTTGCATATCTCCCCCAAAGCAGTGCATGTCTGTTCAACATTATTCCACCTAACCCTGAGCTGAATCTAGACATTGTGCATGTGGCTGTACACACATGTTTGATATGGCTGTCCCTACTTTGCAATGGTGCCACAGGCCAGCACAGTTTTACAGTACACTGGCCTGCTGTGCGGCGTATGACCTTGCCAGTCACATGTAGTATGACATGTCTTCTGCTGACGTGTTGAATGACATGCATACATGTGTAACACTATGGTGTCCTTTCCAATCTACAGTACGGTAATGGTGTTCCAATGCAGGGACGTGTTATACTAACATGGGCTTTCAGCTGATGCAATGTTGTCTGTCCACCCTAAAAATATGCAGGGACATACTGCACATTGAGCTGATGTGCATAGCCATTGCAGGAAATCATGTGGCTTCACAACTGCTATACAATGTGAGACACTGACACAGTTCATAGCCATGACTATGTTCAAATTCAATACATATCTAATGTGGAATGTGGCCCATGTCACTTAGGTGTATACACACTAATCCCTAATGTGGAATGTGTGACACAGGTCACAGAAGGGTATACGGATGACACCCCTGCACATCTGCAACCATATTACTGATGCCTGGCAACTGTGCCCACAGATGGCTAACTTAGCAGTACTCTATGTCCCACATGCCATCTGTGTACCTCACACACATGAGGAGCAGGCATGACAGTGATGTCTGACTCCAGCAAGATGACTGCACTGTATCTGTGGCCTGATGCGGTTCTATGTGTATGTTGTGCAACACATGTATATATTTGGATACTGTATAGGTGAATGCTTTCATGTCATGACACACTCAAGATGTTCAAGACATGTTATGTGGTGGTTTCATGTTATGCCTACACAAGCTGTGCACAGGCCTGTATGATGTTTAGTGTTTCACATCTGCAATATCACCAATACACAAAGTCCATAGTTGTATTGTGTCGAGCCAATGTACAACAGGGTGCACACACATGTACATCACTTCTACTGTGTGTGTTGCTTCATGCCTCTGGCCATTCTCCATGGCCATGTGTACACATGTTCTGTCCAATGGTTGTGATGGCCATCTTATTTCACATGTCAGTGTTATCCCATATGACATACACCCATAGATGTCATATGCTCCACTGAGGACAGGGTTATGCAGACAAAGGGTGGTATGTATGGGATGTGAGACATGTTTTGCAGGATAGTTGAGCAGTGCTGCAGTCAGCCCACTACATGTCATGGACATGTCAGATAGCACATGACATTGTGTGACATTCATAACAAGGGTATAATCCACAAGGGTGTATCCTGCGGGCCGGTCATACTCCAGCTCCAGCACATTTAGAGTATGTGCACACATATGCTCTCTGTACAGTGCCATTCGTATTCCCAACATGTGTAATGCTGATATGTTGTACCTGTCCCTACAGTGAAACACACCTCCACCATTGTATTCACTGTTGTCCACACATCTGGCAATGACAGTTTGGAAGGTTTAGTGCAGGTGTTTCATATAGTCTTCAATTGTTTCACATGGGTAAACACTGTGATGCATTGCAGGTCTGACCAGAGTCCATTAACAGGACCACACTACATTATGTGTACGTGTGTTATGGCAGATAGCATGCAATTAATATTTTCCGTGCATTATCAAGCCTGGTAAATAATAACAATCTCACCTGACACAGGCTGCTGTCGCTGCAAAATGCCAGAGGTACCTAAACAGGAGTGTCACAGCAGTAAGATCATTATCCACACCTGATTGATAGCTACAGCATGCAATGTCCATGTTAGCACATAAGCCAATACAATACACTATACTATGGAGTATGCACATCTGTGCATACATAGAGTAGCAGACCATAGTATGTGGCATGTGTGCATACATGCCTTGCATATGATGTAACATTACATATTATACAGTAACACACGTAACTATGTAAAATATAGTTGTGTTATATGTGCAGTAGTGACTTAACAGGAAACTCCAGGCTCGGTGGTTGAGAGACACCCACCTCCACAATACCAGCTAAAGCTTGTCGATGGAGGTCTTCAGGTGTCCCCAGATTGGCCAGTAGCTCCTCAGGGGCTGAGTGAGCGGCCCTCCGACCTGTTGCACCTTGTACCTGGCGATTGCATTAGCACACTGTTTCGTCCATTTTATGAGGTCAGTGCAGTGTCAGCACACCTGCTGATAGGTGCGATTGTGACTGCCAACATCATTTACCCTCCTGCAGACTTCCTTCCACAGGGTATCCCGCTGCTGTGCATCCTGTGGCACATGGCTGAAGAGTGTTGCATGGTTGTCAAGGAGGTATGGGACAAAGCCCTCATCCTCCAAGCTGCTGTATGCCGACAGTCTGCTACGTGGCATACCTGGAAGACATAATGATGGAGACAGGTCACAGTAACTCACAAAGAAGTACAGAAGTACAGCTGAACATACATGTGTATCACATTTATTAAGATCACAAATACGTCTTTGCACATCTACATGACACTAACACCACTGACATGTATAAGTCAAACACATTTGACACTTACTGGTGATGTGATATTATTGCCATATATGTGTGTGTGTCATGTGATGACATTGCACATACACCATATGGATGTTGTCTTGACGTGGGCGTGTCTGTTTGCCTGTACTGGTGTCTTTACCTATCAGCACATGCCTGGATGTGTTCACATTAATGCAATCGACCTTAATGCTGTGTATATGTCACATATATAGTTATACATAGCCATTAGGGACATGACCTGTGACCCTGCAGACTTGCAAGCATGTATGTGTTTTGCCATATACATCTATATGGCACTGCACAGCATTGTAGCATCCTGTCATGTATTGCCTGTGTTGCACATGTGTAACACATGGGACAATAGCTAGCCTGATGGTATTTGCAGGGTTGGATATTAACTATAGCATGTATGGTCATAGTGATCTAGTATGCTATATGCCCTGGGCCATTTATGAGCCTAGGCAGACAGGTTATCTAGCTGTAGGCAACAGACAGGTAAGTTTCAGTGGCCAGTTCAAACAGTGCCACAGAACTGATCCACAGGGTTACTGATATATTTGGTATGAGGTCATCACACCACATCACAGAGAGGGGCGATGTGCAGCTTCGCTGGACAGGGATGCATAGTATGGCAAGAGTATGTTAAGTGTATGGGACAGAGATCTGTCAGGCATGTCACGATCCTGGTACTAAAAAGTGGATGTCCAAGAAGTATGTGTTTATTTGGGATCAAGATGTGTCAAGTGTGGCATGTCCAACACCTCTGAGTTGGACATGGCTTTATTCAGGGTAGGCTGCATGCTACATAGTGCAGCTAGGGATTGGGAAGGGCAGTGTAGGCCATCTACACATGGGCAATAACCATTAAAAGAAATATGTGATCTATTATGGGTCACATGGGTGTTGAGTATGGTTGCACAATTATCTCTATATTCCTGGATGGCACCCTGTCATGATTAGGGGTGCCACATACGACTACCTGTCTGGTGTGGTAAAGTAACTATCAAAGGAAAGAGTACTGTCCAGCTGCATCCCATAATCACAGTTGCCATTATGTTGACCACTGCCTAGGTGGTAATTCATGGGTACAGGGTTTGTAACATAGGGGATGACAATGCAATACTTAGCTGTCAGACTGTGGCCATACATCACACCACACATCTGACACAATAAGGCCCTTCTGTATGTTGAATGCAGCATACATTGAGTCGACTATTGCTCCTAGTTCATAGTCATTTGCAAACATCAATAGGCTGATGCCTTCTGTGTTAGTCTGTGCGGTATAGATAACAAAGAGGGGGAGTACCAGGAATGAACCCTGTTTTACTGTGGCTGGCACTGGTTTGATGTGCATGTATTAGTCAGACACCTTCTATATTGATGGTTCTGCCAGCAGTCCAGTTGCCAACCACTCCTGTGACATAGGAAAATACACCTAATTTACTGAGTGTAGCTGGAATACAGTATGGGTGATGGTGTCCTACCACCTGGCAATGTCATGCTATGCAGTGTGAATCAACCCTACTGTCATCTACATCTGTACTGAGTACAATAAATATGTTGCTCACTGTTCATGGCCTTTCAGACCAGACTCAGCAGGGTAGTTGCGCACTATTTCCTATTATCAATGGTGTCTCCCAATTTGTGGGGTGTGATAACTGTTGCTGTGCACCATTTGGTGTGTACACAGCCTGACATGGAGCTATGATTCATCATGATGTGTATGTGGATAGCTGAATGTTCTTACATTTGTGTAGGATGCACCCTGGGATGTTAACAGGTCCCATGAAAGTTGTATGTATGGCTTTAGAGAGTACAGCTTGTTCCTGCATAGTCATTATTACAGGGGCCCTGTAGTGTACATGGATATATTACTAAGTGTACCTGTTGGGGGGAGGTGGGGTAGGTTTAGGTTCTCCAGGACCCTATTTGGATGAACAGGTGCTATTTCTGTAGGTGCAGTACTTCCCATGCCAAAGTGCTGTGCAGCACGGCAGGTCTTGTTGTTGCCATTATGATTAATGACACAGCTATAGAATGCTCTGTGCTTGGCCTCATAATATGTGGCTGATTAGTTTCACAGTAGCTTTGCGTGGTTTTATATGGTGTATCTGCATCTTACTGAGGCTGACCAGGGATCACCTACACTCATGTGTGTGTTCACTCTTGCAACAGTTACTACCTTCTGTGGTACACTTTAAAGCATGGCACCACCAGTTTGCCTTCTTGTTTGTGTTGGGTTGAATCCTGGTTCTGTTTCAATGGCACAATCACTGCACAAATGTGACTGCTTAAGGTTCATTTGTGTAGGATTCAGCATTTGCACATGCATTGTCCATCTGCATGGGTGTCATGACATTCACCACTCTGCTCTTAGGAAACATAACATTGGCATTGGAGACTAACTATGTATAGCACACTGTTAGCCCTGTTTGACACTACTGTGATCCAGGTCAGTAGAGTCGATGGAATCCAACATGCATTGAGTGCAGTTGTTGGTACATGAGGAGTCTTCCCAGTTCATAATGGAATAGTTGAAAGTAGCCATTATTATGGTTCTGTCTCAGACCTAATCTTCCCCATTACAGCACATTATGACAGTTGGGAAATCCATGGCCTGGTGGGTGATCTGTCTCAAGGTGCAATTTGAATTCCACTTTGGCACAAAGGTAGTTGCTCAGCATAATGCATCTGAAGTTATGCAAGTGCAACTAGCATGGGGGTGTACTGGTGGGTGATCTGTCGCAAGGTGCAATTTGAATTCCACTTTGGCACAAAGGTAGTTGCTCAGCATAATGCATCTGAAGTTATGCAAGTGCAACTAGCATGGGTGTGTACATATCCTTCAGGAATATGGACATACCTGTGGCCCATGTGTTCCAATAAAGGATAATGGGCAAGAGGTGAGGTATGTGTTATAACATGGTCATGCAGGTGTGCTCTCCGGAGCATCAAAACATGCCTCAGCCACTGCACAGATATGTTCACCATGTTAGGGATTGACATATGTGTGTCCATATAGTGTTTCTGACATGTATCATTGTGTAGCGAGACCCGCAGTTTATTGCTTGGCTGTCCTTGTAACAGCAGTGGACCTTCACTTGAACTGTGTATGATGAAGGCACAATAGGGGAAGCATGAGCCCTAGGAAGTATCCACATTCCCAGGGGTGACAGGTGCAGGCCCTGTTTGACAAAGCATCATGGTCTATCAACCATGTTATCCCAGGCAGACAGATACTGGACACCCTTTGACTTGCACCACTACACTAGACAATTGTGGAATACAATCCTTTTGTCCCTGTACTGCAGTATCATTCTGGCCAATGGCAGAATGCTACCCAGGCCTTGGGACATACCTGCATGGGCTACTAGATCTGACAGTTCCTGCATGTGTTTCCATGCAGTCCAGACTACTGCACCACAGGTCCTGCACAACAACATGGAATATGCCAGAGTCATGTGTATAGTTCAAAAGGTGTTCTGAGTGTATGGGTATGTGGCTAATCATGGCAGACAGGCAGCTGACAGTATGTATGCCCTCATATAGGTTGGTGTGTAACATAGTGCTAGAGTTTGCATTCACAAATGAGTACTGTTGGGCATGTTTCCAGCCATGTGTTCTGAGGTGTGGCACAAGTATGCAAACTATGTCATACAATTTGTGTATTTCGGTGTCTGTCTCTTCCAGCTTGGGGGGGGGGTCACTTGTTTGGCCAGATACTTAGAAGCATCTGTAAATGTGTGTGATTTCTGGTAGTGTGTGTGGGTGTCCTTACTGTGTTCTGGTAAGGGTATGTGTTGGTTGTGTTGATGAGCTGCATGTGTTAAGCTACACCTCATGACTGTCCAGTCCAGTCATGGCTGTAGGCTGGGCTGCCTTCCAGCTTACCTCTGTAGCTGCATCCCAAACAAATGTGTGAGGTGAGGTGTTAGGTGGGTTTGGCAGTTTACATGGCATAAAGATTACATTCCCCAGGATGGCCACATACACAAAGCTGACAATATTAAACACCAGTAGCTGACATGCCTGTATGAGCATTCAGTACTACAAATACCAAGTACTGTATTTAGTTTACGTATTGATATGAAGATGTTTTAGACAGTGATGCTCACATGTAAATATTTGTGTTATGAATGTGACAACACTGGCTATTACGGAAACATTGTAGCTACCTTTAGCAGCAATCCTCCTCTGAGGAGCACATCCCATCCTGTTAGTTGATTACAGATGATGCAAGTGTTTACAGGTCTGTTTCCTTCTCTGGGTATATACTCACATATCCACCAGGACAATGATCTCTTTTGGGCACAGACACCCATTCTCCAAACAGAGTCATGTATCAATACACTCTGATGCCACTATCAACATGATCAGGATATAATCAGATAGTGTCAGCCATCACCTATGAAGCGGCTATTACACATGGGCAGCTGTCTCCTACATCTCACAGTCCTACTGCAGATGTTACACTGGAGTTAAAGATGATATGCAACCTGTTTCATTACCAGTGCTGTTCACTACCTTGCATACAGTATGTGCAAGTGGCTGTTAGGTTGGCAATGAGAGGTTGGGCTACACAAACCTGGTAGTTCAGCCAGTGTGTCTCTACTCTCAATATCCACTCTATTTAGGTGTGTACATAGCTATTTGGCCCTGCCCTATAACAAGGGTCACTACACATTTGTATAACATGTACACATGCACAGCTGTTATTGCTTGCAAATGATACTAGAGAGGTCCAGCCCTGTAACAAGGGTCACTACACATTTGCATAACATGTACACATGCACAGCTGTTATTGCTTGCAAATGATACTAGAGAGGTCCAGCCCTGTAACAAGGGTCACCACACATTTGCATAACATGTACACATGCACAGCTCTTATTGCTTGCAAACGATACTTGAGAGGACCAGCCCTGTAACAAGGGTCACTACACATTTGTATAACATGTATACATGCACAGCTCTTATTGCTTGCAAATGATACCAGAGAGGTCTAGCCCTATAACAAGGATCACTACACATTTGCATAACATGTACACATGCACAGCTGTTATTGCTTGCAAACAATACTAGAGATGGCCAGCGCTGTAACAAGGGTCACTACACATTTGCATAACATGTACACATGCACAGCTCTTATTGGTTGCAAATGATAATAGAGAGGTCCAGCCCTGTAATAAGGGTCACTACACATTTGCATAACATGTACACATGCACAGCTGTTATTGCTTGCAAACAACACTAGAGAGGTCCAGCCCTGTAACAAGGGTCACTACACATTTGCATAACATGTACACATGCACAGCTCTTATTGCTTGCAAATGATACTAGAGAGGTCTAGCCCTGTAACAAGGGTCACTACACATTTGCATAACATGTACACATGCACAGCTGTTATTGCTTGCAAATGATACTAGAGAGGTACAGCCCTGTAACAAGGGTCACCACACATTTGCATAACATGTACACATGCACAGCTGTTACTGCTTGCAAACGATACTTGAGAGGACCAGCCCTGTAACAAGGGTTACTACACATTTGTATAACATGTATACATGCACAGCTCATATTGCTTGCAAATGATACTAGAGAGGTCTAGCCCTGTAACAAGGGTCACTACACATTTGCATAACATGTACACATGCACAGCTCTTATTGGTTGCAAACGATAATAGAGAGGTTCAGCCCTGTAACAAGGGTCACTACACATTTGCATAACATGTACACAGGCATAGCTGTTATTGCTTGCAAACGATACTAGAGAGGTCCAGCCCTGTAACAAGGGTCACTACACATTTGCATAACATGTACACATGCACAGCAGTTATTGCTTGCAAACAATACTAGAGAGGTGGATATTACATGTGTTATGTGCATGGATAGTTACCCAGCTCTTCCATTTATCTTTGCTATCATGCTGCTAAACTGTCAAATGAATACAAATGATATGTATCCTGTTATTGAGTATTGTAATTGCCAATAGACATAACTACTGTTTGCATAACATAACAGAACTGCTATGTAGAATAGAATACAGATCTTCCTAAAATGCTGCACATTACACAGTTATTGGCACAATATCCCACAATGCACACCATATTTGCACAGTAAGCCCACCTTTAACATGTTCATCTTACTTATACACCCATACATATGTCGACTGTTACAATATATCGACATATACTATCCCCTGTTACAGCCCATACTTGTTGGACCAATTCTGACACTGACAGTGGCTGGAAGTGAACTGGTGGGTTCCAAGCCCATATCATCCCTTGTGGTGTATGCAGAGTTTGCCATGTGACCTACAGCTGTACACACATAGAATACTACAAACTTTACTACTGCTCAACAATATATCATTTCAAAATAGCTATTTCCACTATATGCATTGATTACACTGTAAATTCTTACAGAACAGGTACTACATACACAGACATACTACATGTTATACATACTTTCTTAGTAATCTGATGTGTTATTGACTAGTATAATACTCATTTTCGGTTCGTCTTTCAGTGTTTTGTACTGTCCTATAGGTAGATACAGATGGTTTGAATGTGTGACATGGCAACCTTTTATAGTTACAGATCAGTAAAATGTGCTATCCCGATAACCCATTGTTGTTCTTAAGTAGCTAATTACATGCACAACAGCTGCGCTGCTACTTCCTTAGCCAATACCATGGCAACAGTGGAGTATAATTGAGTACTCCACTTGGGCGTTGTCCCTTTGCCTTACTTGTGAGGAAGACAGCGTGGAAGTGTTGTTTGGAATCTATTGCAACAGCTGTATGGAGACGAACAGTAATATATTGTGTGTAATGCCTAGAGGATTTGGTCTAAATGTGAGTACTGCTGTTATATTTCTGAACATTGCTACTTGTGCAGGGTTTGTCTGTACCTAATACTTCTGCATATGTTTCAGTCAGGCCAGGTTGTTTGACCAGCTGAAGGCTGCATAGCTATGCATATAATGTTAGGGGGTTTACAGTGTGCTTACCAGACATATTTAGTTTGGTGTTACTGTGTATCATACTGTGCTGATAATCAGTACTCAGTAACACTTCCTGGTGTACAAACCTTTCAACCCTCTGAAATGGGATTAGTTCATACAAACCCTGTTACATCAGCAGCTGTTCAATTGTATAACAGCAACTATTTCACATAGGGCCATGTTAGTGTGTCTGTGTCCAGGTATGTTAAGGTTTCAGCAGATGTTGTACAGTAATATACCAAATAATGTGTAATGCCACTAGCAAATAAATGGCCCTGAGCAGGAAATAAAGAATGTTCAACATGCAAATAAAATACCGCTCGGGATCAAACCAGGCAATAGACAGTCCAAGCCCACAGTTAATCACAGATTGAGTCTATTCAGACCTTGCACCGGACTGTAATTTCATAAAAACTTATCCAAAATCAATGCAGGACATAAACGTATATGAAAACGTCTGTTCAGACCAGGTAGATAACCTCCATAAGTGAAAGCAATGATTCCAGGCTCAAAGAACGAAGATTAAATATCCCTTTATTAAAACAAATTCGGTAAGCGCTTTCGCGCTTATTTTATAGAGTTCTTTATGAATATGTCATCTAATGTGTTATATACCCTAACTATGTGCTCTTGAACATCTGATAATGAAATAGAACTATAAGTGTACATATCTCTTAGCATTTCAGCCATACAATGATCATAGAAAACTTTGTCTAGAATTACAATGGGGCCACCTTTATCTGCAGATCTGATGGAAATGTTTTTATCATTCCTCAAATTAACATCTCATGTGTTTACCTTTAATATTAATGCTAACTGTGATACAGAACATGTGGTATATCTTGCTACTTGTGTGTTATGTACCGCATTTTATGTCGGTAAAACAGACAGAAAGTTAAAGGAAAGAGTGAGGGAGCACCTGTACCAAATTCGTATTAAGTCTAAGATTAATGCGCTCTCTAAGCATACCTTAGAGAATGATGTCAGGCACTGTTTTAAGTTCTTAGTGATACATATCAAGGTACCCAATGTTAGGGGAGGTGATTTAAGGAACCATACTGAGCAAGCAGAAACCAGCTGGATCATTAGGCTGCAAGCACGTGTTTCTCCGGGGCTCAGTGACAGAGTTCCGCTGAAGCCTGTACTTAAAAATAGAAGGATTAAGCATAAGTGAAATATTCATAAAGAACTCTATAAAATAAATGGTGCAGAACATTTTAAAAGTTTTTATTTACCTACTGATCTATTTAGAGTGTGTTTGCTTTTAACTGTTCATAGTTTTAGGTATTTTGTACGTGTATCTCTTTATATGGCTAATTGACAATTAGATTGCTCAGTTAGGGAATTTTGAATGAGCTATATAATAAGTGTTTATAACATTTGTTTGCAATGGTTTGAAAAAGCCGCATGGCGAAAGCACTTACCGAATTTGTTTTAATAAAGTGATATTTAATCTTTGTTCTTTGAGCCTGGAATCATTGCTTTCACTTATGGAGGTTATCTACCTGGTCTGAACAGACATTTTCATATACATTTATGTCCTGAATTGATTTTGGATAAGGTTTTATGGAATTACAGTCTGGTGCAAGGTCTGAATAGACTCAATCTGTGATTAACTGTGGGCTTGGACTGTCTATTGCCTGGTTTGATCCTGAGCGGTATTTTATTTGCAGATGTTGTACAGTAGTTGAATAATAGGTTATGGTATGACAGTATGTATTGATGTAATTATTTTGGTTGTGGGGTAGATGGTAGTGGGTATACATAGCACATGCAGGTGTGTAGGAACCCCTTTTATACAACGTCTATATGTGTGTGGGTGTTCTTTCCCTATGTGAACACCTACCCTTAGTAGACTAATACTATGGTAATTGCAGGCTGATTCATTAAGGCACTGTTAAATGCTTCCTGTATAGCATGCAGGTACTCCAATTCCAATAAACTGTTAAAACCAAAAACTGGTAACCAGAAACGATGAGAGCAGGAAGCAGGTGAAACACTTTTATTTGTAAGCGCTTTCGGCTCGGTATTACCAAGCCTTCATCAGACAAACAGGGAATGAAAGGCACTCTGCCTTAATATACAGTAGTAATTGATATCAATTAAACAATTAGTCAAAATTTAAAAAAACATTTCAATAAATTCATTTAAACTTATTCTCAACCTAAGTTGTGTTATTCTTTGTTGAGAAACATAAAATTGTTAAAACATACAAAAATCCTCTCTCAGAAAGTAGAACAAATATTATAGTAAATAAAATAAAAGGTTGAAAATTAAAAATTAATTAATCACTCTTATGTGTGATAAAATACATAATAACTATGAAATAAATTTTATTATTGTTATTGTTAAATCTCATATAAAGACTTAGTATAATGGAAACTTAAAATACACAATTGATATTCATGTGTAAGTATAAATGTAAATATAAATATAAAAGTGTGAAACTATGTATATATATGTGTGTATGAACCTAAATAATGAAGCTCGAACTAGTTCAACTGCTATAAATGTAAATACAATCTATACTCATTAATGATGTAAAATAAACTTCTTTTGCTAATGAATATTTAATAATTGATTATCTATTAAGTGATAGTAGCTTTAAAACACACTTAATAGACAAAAATTCGTTTAACCCAGGAAACATATGAGCGTTAGTAATGATTTGCCATCTAAGTTCATCGAGCTCTAATTTTAGATGCCAAGGACCTCCTCGAATACTAAGGGTTCTCTGCTGTAGTACTATAAATTTAAATGTATGTGTAGAATTATGTATGATATGCTTTGCAAGAGCATTATTTGTATCTTTTGTATTGATGGCATAATAATGCTCATAAATACGTTGTTTTAGTTTTCTCTCTGTCTTCCCGATGTAAAAAACATTACAGGACTGACAGAGAGCAACGTATATTACTGCCTTAGATTCACAGTTGAACTTGGAGTTAAGGTAATATGTGTGACCATTAATAATACAAGAACGACTAGTAAGGATATGTTTGCATTGGGTGCAATGACCACACTTAAACATACCCTTTATATTCGAATATGTAGTACATATGTCATTCTTTTTTTCTAAAATACTTTTTAGATTAAAACCCTTTCTGTATGTCATTTTGGGTTTGGTTCCTAAAGAGTTTAACAGTTGTTCATTGCTACTAATTAGAAGCCAATTTTGAACAAAATCTTCATGATTCCATAAGAGTCAAGGGAATAAGTATTAATAAAACTGATCTGGTACACCCCGCTATCAGGAACATCAGAAACATTAACATTATTATGATTCGTGTTGGGTGGACTTTCACAAATTGGATCCGAGTTAGACAAGGAATTATCATCATTGATGAAAAATTGTACAGCTTGGACCCTATTCAATAATGGTTGGAAAAGACCTTGCTCTCTTTTATGTTGAACTTCAGTTCTCAACAATGTTACTAAATTTAAAGGGTAACCTCTGTTCAAAAACATATTCTCCAATAAATTACACTCTTGATCAAAATCACAATCATCAGTAGTCATTCGCGCGGCTCTAACTAATTGTCCCTTAACTACGGCCCGCTTTTGATGTTGAGGATGATTGCTGGTGTAATGTAAGAAAGTGTTTGAATATGTTGGTTTACGATAAATTTTACTTATAAATCGATGTCTTTCTAAGTCTTTTTCCAATCTGATGTCCAAGAAATTAGTAAAATTTGTTCCTATGTCATGGGTGAATTGCAAAAAAGTAGTGGACATAGTTATGTTTGAAATAAAATCAGAAATCTCTTCTACGTTCCCCACCCACATACAAAACATGTCGTCCTGATAGCGTGTGTACCAAGTGACATTTTTCTTGAAAATTTGGTTGGAATAAAGACAGGAGTGCTCCCATTGGGCCATAACTGCATTTGCAAAACTGCCTCCGCAGGGAGAGCCCATAGCCACTCCTGTCTTTTGTAGATAAAATTGGTCATTAAAGCTCATGTAGTTATTTGTTAAAATAAGATCTAATAATGTGACAACTAAGTAGATTGTATTAGCATCTGCTTTTTTCCGGACTAGAAATTCAGAAATCATTTCTATGCCCATGTCGTGTGGTATGACCGTGTAAAGGTCTTTAACGTCTATAGTTAAAAATATACTGTCAGGAATAAATTCAAGTTTGTTGATTGCATCCAGAAAGGCCCACGAGTCACGACAAATTTGTGGCTCTGTTTCTAAAAATGGCTTAAGAACATGGTCAACAAATTTTGCGCAACCATAAGTAATGGAACCCCTTCCGTCAACAATAATTCGAAAAGGTGGATCATCCAAGGATTTATGAATCTTGGGTGTTCCAAAAACGGCGGGGGTAATAGGTGCTAACATAGTCAAAAATTGGAACAAGTCAGAGTCAATAGATGTTTCCAAATATAGATCATCTATTACTTGCTTAATTTTATTATGGGCTCCATTAACTTCGTTTAGAGACACTTTGCAATATGCGTCTGTGGACAATTGGGTCTCGATTTTTTCGTTGTAAGTTAACTGGTCCATAAAAACAAGACCACCACCTTTGTCTGGCTTCATTATACGGACATTACAGTTCTTCAAAAACAATAAAAGATCTAATTCGTTATCAGAAATATTATTACTGTTATTTGATCTATATGGGTTGTTGTTCCTAAGTTGCCAAATATCCAACTCACATGTTTTTTCAAACATGTGCAGTTGAGGGTGCAATGGGGGGTTAAACACGCTAGGCACCCTTAAGTTATTTGATTTAGGCAAACTATTGCTATCCATAAGTAATTGTAAATTCAATTTACGAACAAATAACTTAAGATCAATAATAGAATCTGCTATATTCATGTTTTTTGCTGGAACGAATGTCAATCCTTTCGATAAAAAATCAGCCATGTCCTTGTCGACAGACAGGGTGGAATAGTTAAAAATCTTAAAGTCACCTTTTGATGAAAAGGAGACCTTAGGCATGCAAATATCTATATCAATATCTGCTACTATCTCTTGCGTTGCCTCTTCGTGTTTCTCTTGTTTGACCTGTTCGAATTCTTCCGTCTGTTGTTGCTGTTGGTATTGGGTCTGTTCTGAAAATCCTGCCCAGATTGATTTGACCCTGTTTTGTTATAGTTGTTGTTGTTACGGTTCATTAATCTTTCACTACGACGGGGTAGTTCATTAAAGGTTTCTTCGTCCCCTGATAACATATCGTCGTTGTCATCATTCCTATAATTATTATCTAGCCCCGAATTCTCTTGGATGTTATTGTTTTCCTTATTGTTACGACTGTTTGGAGGTTCAGGGTATGCTTTTTTGTTGGCATAAGCTAAGACATCTCTCGCTATCTTTTTCTTTTTTGTAAACAGCAATTTGTCCATAGCTGTATCAATACTGTTATAGATTCGACAATAGTCAAACCTATAACGGTCAAAGTCACAATGAGATTTAATGACTTGATCTAAAATGTCAAGATCAGTTTTAAAGGAATTAATTTCCATCGAGTAATAATTTATTAAGGCTTTCAAAAATTCAAAAGCCTGATCGTCAAAAAGTTGAAGTAATTCATGATGGAACTTGGATCCTGCTATTAGTCCAGCAGGGTATCTCCATTGACGGAGACCCTTAGGAATAATTTTCTTGTTACAGCATTCTTGCAAATATGAAACTTCCAATTGGAGTTTCCTGCATTTATACATCTTGGCGTCGAATTCTTCAATGAATTTCAATAAGTTATTACTGTTATTAGTTTGAACATTACTTGAATCTTTATCACGACTAATATTGTTGGATTGTTCACAGAAGAAAATGTTGTTACTAAAAAACTGTGAAACGGTAGGTAAACTAGTAGCTGAATTACTGTTATGTAGTTCAGTAATGTTATTATGTAAACCACCAGTTCGGTTCAATGCTTGAATATTAGGTAAACATACATTATTACCTTGCCCCGGTGGAATGGAGCTTGCAGATCCGCTAGTTTTGTTATGCGAAGCACCCGGATCCGCTGAAAGCAAACTAGCTGCATACGTTGGTTGTGGCGCCAAACCATTAGTTTTTGAAGTGTTTGTTTGACTTCCGCCAGTACCGATGTTTTGCTGCAGCTGATGACTAGACTCACCGGGGTCTTCGTGGTTGTCACTATGCATTGAAGCATCAACTTTCTGAGAGAGTGCTTCTACACGACCTAGAAGCACTTGAACTAACGCCGTAAGATTGCCTATGGCGTCTTCCTGTGTAGACCCGTTTCTACGAGGCTGTTCGGAATTACTGTTATCATCAAATAAAGACTGCGACCCAACTCCGTCTCCGGTAGCCATAATAAGACAAAAAACTCCAATTCCAATAAACTGTTAAAACCAAAAACTGGTAACCAGAAACGATGAGAGCAGGAAGCAGGTGAAACACTTTTATTTGTAAGCGCTTTCGGCTCGGTATTACCAAGCCTTCATCAGACAAACAGTGAATGAAAGGCACTCTGCCTTAATATACAATAGTAATTGATATCAATTAAACAATTAGTCAAAATTTAAAAAAACATTTCAATAAATTCATTTAAACTTATTCTCAACCTAAGTTGTGTTATTCTTTGTTGAGAAACATAAAATTGTTAAAACATACAAAAATCCTCTCTCAGAAAGTAGAACAAATATTATAGTAAATAAAATAAAAGGTTGAAAATTAAAAATTAATTAATCACTCTTATGTGTGATAAAATACATAATAACTATGAAATAAATTTTATTATTGTTATTGTTAAATCTCATATAAAGACTTAGTATAATGGAAACTTAAAATACACAATTAATATTCATGTGTAAGTATAAATGTAAATATAAATATAAAAGTGTGAAACTATGTATATATATGTGTGTATGAACCTAAATAATGAAGCTCGAACTAGTTCAACTGCTATAAATGTAAATACAATCTATACTCATTAATGATGTAAAATAAACTTCTTTTGCTAATGAATATTTAATTGATTATCTATTAAGTGATAGTAGCTTTAAAACACACTTAATAGACAAAATTCGTTTAACCAGGAAACATATGAGCGTTAGTAATGATTTGCCATCTAAGTTCATCGAGCTCTAATTTTAGATGCCAAGGACCTCCTCGAATACTAAGGGTTCTCTGCTGTAGTACTATAAATTTAAATGTATGTGTAGAATTATGTATGATATGCTTTGCAAGAGCATTATTTGTATCTTTTGTATTGATGGCATAATAATGCTCATAAATACGTTGTTTTAGTTTTCTCTCTGTCTTCCCGATGTAAAAAACATTACAGGACTGACAGAGAGCAACGTATATTACTGCCTTAGATTCACAGTTGAACTTGGAGTTAAGGTAATATGTGTGACCATTAATAATACAAGAACGACTAGTAAGGATATGTTTGCATTGGGTGCAATGACCACACTTAAACATACCCTTTATATTCGAATATGTAGTACATATGTCATTCTTTTTTTCTAAAATACTTTTTAGATTAAAACCCTTTCTGTATGTCATTTTGGGTTTGGTTCCTAAAGAGTTTAACAGTTGTTCATTGCTACTAATTAGAAGCCAATTTTTGAACAAAATCTTCATGATTCCATAAGAGTCAAGGGAATAAGTATTAATAAAACTGATCTGGTACACCCCGCTATCAGGAACATCAGAAACATTAACATTATTATGATTCGTGTTGGGTGGACTTTCACAAATTGGATCCGAGTTAGACAAGGAATTATCATCATTGATGAAAAATTGTACAGCTTGGACCCTATTCAATAATGGTTGGAAAAGACCTTGCTCTCTTTTATGTTGAACTTCAGTTCTCAACAATGTTACTAAATTTAAAGGGTAACCTCTGTTCAAAAACATATTCTCCAATAAATTACACTCTTGATCAAAATCACAATCATCAGTAGTCATTCGGCTCTAACTAATTGTCCCTTAACTACGGCCCGCTTTTGATGTTGAGGATGATTGCTGGTGTAATGTAAGAAAGTGTTTGAATATGTTGGTTTACGATAAATTTTACTTATAAATCGATGTCTTTCTAAGTCTTTTTCCAACCTGATGTCCAAGAAATTAGTAAAATTTGTTCCTATGTCATGGGTGAATTGCAAAAAAGTAGTGGACATAGTTATGTTTGAAATAAAATCAGAAATCTCTTCTACGTTCCCCACCCACATACAAAACATGTCGTCCTGATAGCGTGTGTACCAAGTGACATTTTTCTTGAAAATTTGGTTGGAATAAAGACAGGAGTGCTCCCATTGGGCCATAACTGCATTTGCAAAACTGCCTCCGCAGGGAGAGCCCATAGCCACTCCTGTCTTTTGTAGATAAAATTGAGAGCAAGGTCTTTTCCAACCATTATTGAATAGGGTCCAAGCTGTACAATTTTTCATCAATGATGATAATTCCTTGTCTAACTCGGATCCAATTTGTGAAAGTCCACCCAACACGAATCATAATAATGTTAATGTTTCTGATGTTCCTGATAGCGGGGTGTACCAGATCAGTTTTATTAATACTTATTCCCTTGACTCTTATGGAATCATGAAGATTTTGTTCAAAAATTGGCTTCTAATTAGTAGCAATGAACAACTGTTAAACTCTTTAGGAACCAAACCCAAAATGACATACAGAAAGGGTTTTAATCTAAAAAGTATTTTAGAAAAAAAGAATGACATATGTACTACATATTCGAATATAAAGGGTATGTTTAAGTGTGGTCATTGCACCCAATGCAAACATATCCTTACTAGTCGTTCTTGTACTATTAATGGTCATACATATTACCTTAACTCCAAGTTCAACTGTGAATCCAAGGCAGTAATATACGTTGCTCTCTGTCAGTCCTGTAACGTTTTTTACATCGGGAAGACAGAGAGAAAACTAAAACAACGTATTTATGAGCATTATTACGCCATCACTACAAAAGATACAAATAATGCTCTTGCAAAGCATATCATACATAATTCTACACATACATTTAAATTTATAGTACTACAGCAGAGAACCCCTAGTATTCGAGGAGGTCCTTGGCATCTAAAATTAGAGCTCGATGAACTTAGATGGCAAATCATTACTAACGCTCATATGTTTCCTGGGTTAAACGAATTTTTGTCTATTAAGTGTGTTTTAAAGCTACTATCACTTAATAGATAATCAATTATTAAATATTCATTAGCAAAAGAAGTTTATTTTACATCATTAATGAGTATAGATTGTATTTACATTTATAGCAGTTGAACTAGTTCGAGCTTCATTATTTAGGTTCATACACACATATATATACATAGTTTCACACTTTTATATTTATATTTACATTTATACTTACACATGAATATTAATTGTGTATTTTAAGTTTCCATTATACTAAGTCTTTATATGAGATTTAACAATAACAATAATAAAATTTATTTCATAGTTATTATGTATTTTATCACACATAAGAGTGATTAATTAATTTTTAATTTTCAACCTTTTATTTTATTTACTATAATATTTGTACTACTTTCTGAGAGAGGATTTTTGTATGTTTTAACAATTTTATGTTTCTCAACAAAGAATAACACAACTTAGGTTGAAAATAAGTTTAAATGAATTTATTGAAATGTTTTTTTAAATTTTGACTAATTGTTTAATTGATATCAATTACTATTGTATATTAAGGCAGAGTGCCTTTCATTCACTGTTTGTCTGATGAAGGCTTGGTAATACCGAGCGCTTACAAATAAAAGTGTTTCACCTGCTTCCTGCTCTCATCGTTTCTGGTTACCAGTTTTTGGTTTTAGCATGCAGGTACTGTTAGTCCTTGAATCCTTTTGGCAATACATCGGAATGTAATAAAGTTTTGCAAAATGAAAGCTGTCTGTGTATTTCTGTCATGGATATTTGCATTCATTGAAGTTGTTTTGGCGTCTGTGTACATAGATCATATTTGTAATAGTGTATTGGCATATACACTTCATATGCTATGTTCACATTGTTTGGGGGGGTGGAATGTGTGATTGCTATGGTCCATGTTATACTCAGATATGAACACTTCGGATGCTGTCTACAAACATGTATGTATGTGTGTGTGTGTGTATATATATATATATATATATATATATATATATATATATATCTACATATGTGTATATATATATATATATATATATATATATATATATATATATATATATATTACATATGTTTATCTGTACCTCCATAGATGTGTAGATCTTTTTAACCTATCTATATATCTCCATATATATGTAGACCTGTATATATTGACACGTCTCTATGTATCTCTCTCTCTCTATATATATATATATATATATATATATATATCTATATATATAAATATATATATATATATATATATATATATATATATATATATATATATATATATATATATATATATATATATATATATATATATATATATGGGAGCACTACTAAATCTCGAACTTTTGAAATCTCGAATTTCAAAAGCACGAGACCATGTAGCCGAAACCGCACATTACCAAAAGACCAGAAGCGCGAAATTAAAAATCCCGATGGTAAGGGATTTTGAGTTAGTGCTTCTGGTGTTGCGGTTCAGGTAAGTATGTGTGTGTAGATGTGTTTGTGAGGGGCTTTAGTGTGTGTGTGTGTGTGTGTGTGTGTGTGTGTGTGTGTGTGTGTGTGTGTGTGTGTGTGTGTGTGTGTGTGAGGGGCTATAATGTGTGGGTGTGAGTTTGCCTTGTGTGCATGTCTGTGCGATCTTGGAGTTGGAATATTAAAGTCGGGGGATGTGGGAGGCACAGCCCCCCACATGGGGGGGTGCAGGGGGGTGAAGCCCCCCTGCTTAACTTTAGTGTAGGGTGGTTTGTTTGGTTATGGGGGGAGGCTGTGTATATGTTTGTGTGTGTGCTGTATGTATGTAGTATTTTCGCGATTTTGAATTTTGCGCTTTTAACATATCGGTAATGTGGGGTTTAGGTATTATGGTCTCGGTATTGTGAGCTTTGGGACTGTGTAGTTTCGGTATTAAGTAGTGATTCCAGATATATATATATATATAAATATATATATATGTATGTATATATATATATATATATATATATATATATATATATATAAATATATATAAGCATACAGCTTTAATTGGGTACATCGCGGGTTGTCCTATTTCAACACATTCCTCCCTTTTGTGTTTTAACCTGTCTACATACACAACTGGGATAGGTACCTCCCCGGTAGCTTAGTGTTAGGTTACTCTGAGGATGGAGTACATGGTTGCGGGTTCTTATAGGCACTGGTAGGGAAAGTGTGAAGTACGCACATTTATGCAGTTGTAAGCAGGTTTGCGTGACATTAAGCAAAGGTTAAACCTATGGAGCGCTTCTCCGTTTACCGTGTTTCAGCACTGCTTACAGTCACGCAACCCCATGGAAACCCACTAACAACTGCTTAAGAGTGCTTTAATCCACCTGCATCCAACAGCCCTTATTCTGGCCCTCAGAATAACCTAACAGCCCTTGCAGGTCTTGAACCCAGGACCATGAAAACCACAGTCACTGACTTTACCACTAAGGCATCTGAGATATGTACAAATATCATGGTGTTTAGAATATACATTGTACTACAGACATTCCTCACTACTGAAAACAAATGTGACAGTCAGTTGGTGTACATATGTCTGATACATATTAATGTTCATATGTTTGTGAAATTAGGTGTTACAATGTGACATAACAGGGTGTATTATGAATGAGAAAGGTTCTTGTTTTGTGTCCTTTTTATATTGTCCCCATACTCCATGTATACCCCTCCAGTTCACTTATTGGACATCCGACTCAGGCCCTCCTTGATGCATGATTGCATTACCCATCATTCCTCCCCCACCCCGATCTTCACATACACAACATCCACCCCTTCTATGGTGAATTAGGTTAATATTAATTGCTATAATACCACAGAACTGTGTGTGTTTTGTATACACTCTAATTCCTTTGGAGTGCTTCTGTGTCACGAAGTGTGTTCATAGATGTTTATATATATGGCTATTGATGTAACTGTATAATATATATATATATATATATATATATATATATATATATATATATATATACATATATATATATATATATGCATGTCAGTGATGTCTGCACACACACACACACATATATATATATATATATATATATATATATATATATATATATATATATTATATATATATTTCATATTGTAACAGTAATACATATGTAGACTGGCATGTGTTTCACAAACTACATGACATTACAATGAACTGTACATATGTACACAAAGTGACTGTCCCATTTGTGATCATTACAGTGAAATGCATATGGTATAAGGTGTAGTCTCAAGACCGTGAAACATGTATTCACCTTGGATGGCTTAGTGGTAAGTCCCATGACTATAGTGTACATGGTCCAAGGTTCAACACCTGTGATGCTTTACAAATGTTTTTTACTCCAGAACAAGGCACATTTATAGCAGAAGTTAAACACAGTTAAATAAACTTTGTAACGTATAACCTGTGCACGTAAACACGGCCACATCCGCTAACTACTCAGGATATATACATGTCAGTGAAGTAACATCTCACTATGTGCTGACATAACATTACATTCTCTGTTGACTGTACTCTCCAGCACACATGGGTTTATATGGGTGCTTCAAATGTTTATTATATAGACCATTACTACCTATATATTCAAGCTGTGGTTAAGGTGTACTTTTGAAGATGATAAACGTCCCTGCCTTTATCGGGATTGGAACCTTGAATGCACAGATACTATGTGGATGCTGTAACCATTACACTGTAGACATTAACTTTGCTTCCACCTATTTCCTATTTAGATGATTTCTATGTGTAAGCTAAGCTAAGCAAAGGGCGGAGGCCCCCAAACTCACTGAGCTTCACATCCTCTTGAAATAACAACATATAACAAATGTACTATGAGAACAATACATTACATCCCTAACTACATTAGGCGTAGCCCCTCACTGATACACTTCAAGGGAAACCTTGTTGTGTGAATGGGTAACAGAATATATACCCTGGGATCATGTGTCCCAGAACCATACAGCCAAGGGGTGAGGGAGCCTGTCCAGATTGATAGCTGTGAGACCTGTTGGGGGAATTGAATGGTGTTGAATTGTCACATTATCATGCCCTCTTTTGATCACTAAGTGCCCCTCTCAACCTCCACAACCCCAGTCTTCAACAGCTTCCAGCAACTCTGCCTGGAATTGCTTCATTTGCTATGCTTGACAGAGGCTCAGTTACTTCATCAATGGTGCGGGGAAAGCCAACACACTGTAGCTATGATTCTAATTGCCCTTGGGCAGATAGGTAGTAGGCTATCTGTGAACCTCTAAGGTGCAGGCCATCACAGCCATAATATGTGAATAAACAGGCCTTCAGATCACAATATACAGTGAAAAATCACCATGTAGACAGGAAACAGTTAAGTACAGCAAAAGCATACAGAACACTGATACTTAGTCACTCCAAAAGCCTATCTTGGAAGCTAGAAGACTTGTATAAGTTTAAGGCTTTCTATTGCTCACCAATAGGTTACCTACAGGAGAGATGAAAAACAAGCACAGATGGGGAACATGCATGCAACGATACCATACCGGCCTATGTGTCAGCCTTAGGCTTTGGAATACCGGCCAAGGCTATTGGCGCCCCATGGTGCCATATTTAGTAGAGTATCAAAGGTGAATAGCAGCTCCATAAACAGCACAATAGAAGATTCAATGAGGATTATGCTACTCAACACCAGGGGTTGTAATCACAACATGCATGCACTCACAGCACTCGTCAGGATGGACAACATCAACATCTGTGCAGTAACTGAGATCTGTCTTAAGGCTCCTAAGAGCACAACAGCACTACCAGACTACAACCTATACCACACCGTTCAGCCACAGAACATGGACTGACACAGACATGGAGGGGCTGTATCCATATTCATCAGGGATACCTACACCTCCAGCTTAGTGGGGCAGCATGATACCTCTGAGATCATCCATGTGCAGCTAATATCAGCCACAACTGCAATGTAAACTGTGGCCTGCTATGGATCGCCCTCCATGACCCAGGACCACCACTCCACCAACCTGGAGACAGTGGAGAACATAACAGTCCTAATGCACACCCTGGCATTGGTCGATGTCAACTACCATACCATTAACTGGGAAACTTACTCCGGTACTCATTTCCAGGCCCAGCACTTCCTGGAATTTATCACCTCATATGGCCTGTATCAGGTGGTAACCTCCCTAACGTGGGGTGGAAACTACTAGAAGTGTTCATCACCAACATGGGCAACAGGTGCACCACAGTGAAGGTTAACCGGTCACTGGTTAGATCTGACCATGAACTATTCACTGTTTCCACACCCAAGCATCTCCCCCACCCATGGATACCACAGTGTATATCTTTCCTACAGCTAAATTTACACTACTAGTGACAGGGATGGGGGGGGGGGGTTCATGGCCCCCACGCTAAGGGGAAACACTGCTCAAGATACAGACAGATTTACAAATGCAGTCTATATGCACCTACATGGATGTATGGATTGTGACACCACTGGTAAACCAAGACTCACTCCTCCTAGACAAGGACACCAGTCTGGTGGACCTCTGCAATAAACAGGCTATGCTACAGAAGTAGGACAGTGTTCCAGACAAACAGCGAATCCTAGGAAGGGTAGACATCTATGACCACTATTAGTATGATATGTAGGTCCCTCATGGCATCATCCAAGGCTAACACCAGCAGGAAAATACGCAAAGATTCAAAAGATAACCAAAAAGGCTTCTTTGGCTATGTCAAGGATCTACATGGTGACACACAGATTTGCACTGTGCTGGTGAAATATAGCACAAAATATGTTGACCCTACTGATATCGCTAACATCCTTGCAGATACATTCAGTGCATAATTCACCCCCTAAAGAGCCCACAACACTGCCCGAAAGATACAGTATCCCACACATCAGAGACACACAGATGGAAATGGCCCTCTCTAACAGCAGAACACAGCGTCAGTAGAGGTAGATGTTGTCCCAGACTGCATCTTTCAAACTGTACAAGACAACCTGACCCCCCACCTAATTAAGCTTTCCTTCCTCAGCCTCTCCACAGGCTACATGCCCATACAATGGTGTGTGGCAATGGTTATTCCACACCATCAAGGTGGAATCACAACTGACCATGGTAACTACCACCCCATATGCCTGACTAGCCTGGTCTGCAATGGTATGTTTCGCATCCTCATGGCACTCATTAACAAAGACATTGGTAACCTCCGAACATGTGACCCAACCAAGGTCAGCTTGGTGGAGTGCAGTTCATGCCTAATGACCCTGTTTGACGTCTTACATACAGTCACCAAGACATTAGATGACAGAGGAGGTGGTTCACACATACTACCTAGACCTTGCCAAGGCTTTTGACACCATGCCCCACTCAGGTATTATTGATAAACACACCAACCTGTATATACACGCATACATCTCAGGTTGGGTTGCCAACGGGCTTACACACAGAACCCACATGGTACAACTACCGGGTTCCAGGTCCAACTTTTGACCAGTCATGATTGGTGTCCCACAAGACTCAGTCCTGGGAGCCTTACTGTTTGGCATATACATCTCAGAGGTACAGGCAAACACAGGTGGACTATGGCAGGCCATGTTCGGCAATGACTTCGAACTGGGAGCCATGATTGATAGTCCAGCTGACACAGACATCCCTCAAGGGGCCTCACAGAGAACATCACAGGGTGTCAACATCACGGCCTCCAGCCAAGTGTCCCTAACTGCATGGTCATTCCATTATGGAATTGGCGCACACATATTAACACATAAGTGGCAGCCACTTTAATACGGACGAGGTAATGGGGTATCTGGGGACTAAGGTAGATAGTGATCTCCCCTTTGACAATCATATCTCCACAGTAGTTAGGACATCATTCTATGTAGGCCATCTGATTACTAAAGGATTCCCATCTAGACATATTGGGGTTATAGTGCCTCTTTACTCATCACTCATCAGTCCCATCATAGGGTATAATAACCCATGTGGAATGTACCTCAGAAGACACTTCGAACAGCTGGGAGGTCCACGAATTTACCTCGCCAAAGGGAATACTGGCCTCCACCATATGGCCTATGCAGCCAGACTGAATAAACTCCTGCTTTACTCAGTGGCATCTCATTTACCCAGAGATGATCTCCACTGGCCAACGAAGCCATGTTGAACTCAGGCTTGATGGATATGCTCCGCCTATGGGAATCCATGTCACAGTGAGCCACATACTGTAGTGAGCTGTACCTTGCCACAACAATAACTGGAAGATGCTGGAGGGACAGCTTCTTGTCACAGACACTCCCCAAACTTTGGAACAACATCCCTAACTACATTATACAGAGCCCCTCACTAACACTCTGCAAGAGAAACCTTGAAGAGTTGCTGGGGAACAGTAGATGCACCCCATGAATCCCGCCATTGGCTCTGCTCCACAGAGGGACAGTTAATGAATCAATGGGGTGGCAAAAGCTGATAAATTTTGGCCGGGCTTATGAATGGCCTCTGGCAGTTGGCCAAGTACCTACCTATGAATCTATACATACAGTATCTGCATATGCTGATAGCTTAATTTCCTGTTCAGGTGTTGACTTACCTTGTGCCAATGGCAGTTGTGTGTGCAATAGTTGAGGGCTGCCTATGTTAGATGCACACAGTAGACTGCCTATACATGACAATTTACAGGTAGTCTTGTGTATGTGCCATCCATTTTTACTGTGTGTGCAGGTGGAGAAAGGTGTCATTTCCTAGGTGCCTACACTGTCAGTGTGTGTGCTATACGTTCCCTCTTTGCCAAGGCATGGGCATACTGGGCACGCCTCCGTCTGCCTACTGGGGCTGGCTCAGAGTGTTCATGGTCTGAGTACCTCTGTGACTGTGGGGGTCTTGGCAATGGTGGTGGGCTGTGAGGGCCTTCACCATTCTGTCCCTGCTGCAGCTGTTTCTGCAGGACCATATTGTGTAGCATGGCTTACACTATGAAGATGTGGGCACATGTGCCAGGAGAGTACTTCAAGGCTCCACCAGACATGTCCAAGCAATGGAACCATGATTTCAATATCCCAAACACACACCCTATGATGATTCTGGTTTGTGCGTGTGCCTCATTATGGCATTCCTGCATGAGTGCGTGTGCATTTCTGATGGGAGTCATCATCCACGGTTCTAGTGCATAGCCAGCATCCCCCACCAGGTGGCCATTTGGGATGTCCCCCCTGGCAAATAACTAATACAGCTGTGAGGCATGCCAGATGTGGGAGTTGTGAGAGCTTCCAGGGCTGCCAGCACACACATCCATGATAATGCCCTTGGCATTGCACATGACCTGGCAGTTGATGGAGGGGTATCCCTTGTGGTTTATGTAGTGCCTACCCTGTTCACCAGGTGGGGACTTGATGTGTATGTGCGTGCAGTCTATTGCACCCAGTACCTCCGGGTATTCTGCCACATGGTGGAAGAGACGCATATTGCTGGCCAACTCCTCCTGCATTCAGGGGAAGTATATGTGCTCATTGGCATGTGGTAACATGGCATCCAGGAACTGGTGTAGTACCCTGGATGCTGATGCCTGTGAGATCCCCATGATATCCCCAGTTGGTTTTTGAAAGGTACCTGTGGCTAGTATTCTCAGGTTTACACATACCTTCATATCCACTGGGATGGGTTCCCCTCTGTTTGTTCTGGCTCTGAGGCATGGCCAGAGCTCTCCACAAGATGCTCTAGGATGTCCCTGTCCCCCCTATGATGCTCTACTATCTCCAGATCATGTAGCCCCTGGTAGGTTACCCTGGGTCTGAACACTCTCCTCCTCCTCTTGTGCCTGAGGTGGTCTTGTGTATCATCCTCCACACCACCTTCAGTCTCCAACACATGCTGGTGGATCAAAGCTATGGCAGCCCCTAGCATGTACATAATAAAAGTTCCCCGTCTGTATATACCCACCGGTGCAGAGTGTATGGGAATACAGAAATGTGTGTGAGGTGCTTTCACACTTTATAGTATTGTGCTACGGATGCTGCTGATGTCAGTGGGTGTGTATGATCCATTCCAGCTGCAGCGTGTCTTAATTATGGGTTTTGCAATCAGTACTGCAAGTATGGGGCCTTTACTGTGGAGATCTACTTGCCTGCCTTGATTAATCTGTTGCCCTTTAATTCACTTTTAGACCTAGATCCCCTCCCATTATCAGGCATGCATCCACCTGCCGTCTTTCTTGTTTTGAACTTTCCCTACCCAGTCATGGCAAAATGTGCCTTGTAGCTGATATACTACAAATCGGCTTTGTTCTGCTTTGACACTTTACTGTTTTCTTTGCAGTACAGCCCCTCCCCTTTCCTGTTCTGCAGGTAGCTGCTTGCAGCCTTGTTAGCTGTTATCAGTGGCCCACTGTAGGCTCCTAGGTGTTAATTAGTCATTTGTACTTCAATTTCACTGCTGCAGCATTTCCTTATTTCTTTCTTATATACTTTTTGTTTCAACTGCAGTGCACACCGCGCATATCCGTTTACCAGGTTTACGCGCATTTTCATTTCCGTTCACATGCATACTCGGTTACCTTGTGTACTCTCAGCTAAGCATAGCTATGGCCAATTCAACACACCCCCCTATCCTGCAGCTTTGCGTAGTTAGGGGCAAACCGGTTTAGCAATGCTCCAATGTGCTTACAGCAATGGTGACACACCCCTTTCTTGATGTCATCTTTATCTCAAGGGCACACCTCGGTATTATAACGCTACACTGTGAGGTGCATCCTTACACCAGCAGGGAATATGCGATTCACTATTACTCCTCTCATTTGCATGGCATTGCCTACTAATTCCTAGCTACTGTGCATAACACTGTCACTGCCCCTTAGCAACCCTTGCGCCATAGTATGGTGTAGCATGCCTGCCACTGACTATTATGGGGAAATCGTGATATGTGTTTCATTGCGGTTTTATTCTATATTTTTATATATTCCTTGTGATCCCCTTTGCGCACTGCTGCCCTGCGCTTCCACGTCATGATAGTGCGACTATATATATTAAATGTTAATTTTATATTTTGTACATTTTTTTATGCCAATGGCTATATATTTAGCCATTGGCATATATTAACAATATAATACATGTAGTAAAACAAACTTCAGACTCACCACAACCAGTAATAAAAAGCTGTAAAAAACTTTATTTTAACGGTGGTAAGCGCTTTCGCGTATCTCCTGATATGCTTCCTCAGACCATATACATTGAAATGAAACCTTGAGATTATATAGTCAAAAGCAGTCTTGTTATTCAATACATTAATTAAACAATAAATCAATTTTACAATTAATTAACTGAGCATTTGTCATCACCAAGTAGTCACAAGAACCTTAAAACTTTTTACACTCTCTTATCAAATGTACTATATGAGACAAATTCTTAGCTTTTTAAGATAGATTTGCTATCAACTAACATATATTCATCCTAAACATATTTCATATGCTGGAAACCTTAATTGAGTGAAAAAATGCGCTATTTGCAATAAAGTGCAAACTTTATAGAATTTTATAAAACTTCATACCTTAAAAAAGGGGGCATATAATTGATTAAACACAAGTAAATATATAAATATTTGAATACTTAATGCATGAAAATGAAAAAAATTTATATAATTAAAACCCAAAAAACACTGTTTGAAACATTACTATATTACTTTCTATAAGAAATATATACATAAATATATAGAAATTGTGTGTAAACTCAATTAATAATATTTAATAACATTTTCTAAAAAAACATATTGCCCTTTTCAAAAAACTATAACTAAAACAAAACACCAGTTTGTATATGCAATATAATGTAAAGCAACATAAAATGTATAGTGAAGCAATGAGAATAGCAGTCTACTGAACGTAAAATGCTATTATACCATGACCCCCCCCAAAACATGCACGCTGATTCGCCAGCATGCCCGTTCTAAATCGAGTTATACTAATGGAAAAGGTCCGTCGCCGGACTTTTTCCATTAGTATAACTCGCTTTTAAAACACTGTCTCGCTATGTTAAATGGGTTTAACATAGCGAGACAGTGTTTAAAGCATTAACGAAGAAAGCAAGATCTCCGTTGCTTTTTTTTAGTGTCTCGCTATGTTAAATGAGTTTAATATAGCGAGACAGTTTTAAAATAAGCAACGGACATCTCCGTTGCTTATTTTAAAACTGTCTCGCTATGTTAAACTCATTTAACATAGCGAAACACTAAAAAAAAGCAACGGAGATCTTGCTTTCTCCGTTGCTTTTGCCCACAGCTCTGATGTACTGCACAGGCGCGCAGTACATCAGAACTGCTGCGGATGCCAGACATCTGCGGAAGGGCAGTAAACAGGCATTATACTATGCCATTATTTAAGAAAAGTAATAGTTTCTTTTCTTAAATAATGTCATATATATAGCAATAACTCACTTCTGGGTGGTAATGCTAAATTTACCCACGGTTGGCTTTGTTTGGTCCCGGGCTTCCCGGGACCAAACCACGCCAACCGTGGGTAAATTTAGCATTACCCACACCCAGGCGTGGGTTATTGCTATAAGAATACCTTGCATTATGCATAATGAATCAGAAATACAAATTTAAAACTGAATATCAAAATCCATCCTAGAAAAACAGATTTATGAATTTGATTTGATTAAATTAAGAAATAAACTTAGTGAATAGTATGTATACATTAGAGCTAAACAACTCATCTACGTGTATTAAGAAAAGACCTTAATGAGACGTATGCATTCAACCTAGGGGGGTAGTGTCCCTTCAGCCTGAAAATCCATTTCAGCTCCTTTAATTCCAAGAGGTTCATAGTCTGAAGTTTGTTTTACCACTATCCTATTCAACATTTTAACCGAAGACTCTTCAGCTGCAGTGGTTCGTTTTTCCTGTTTCTCAATATAATACATGTGTTTGGTCGGCTGTCATGGTTACAATTTTATGTTTGCAAAAATGAAAACCGTTTTCTATGGTTTACATTTCTGCATGCTTACACTATGCCTGCACCACTTCCTGAATCACTACATACCTTCATTTGCATGCTGCACTGTTGCACATGGGGTAATTAGCATACAAGACTCGGGAGTTGTGCGGGTATACCATACGCAGGTAGTGCACATGGAAACAGCTCGTACCTGAATTGCTCGGCGGCCATATTTGGTGTTAAGAATGCTGATGCTACTCCTGCACCTGGCTCAAGCTTCATGAATCCCGGGGGATATCTCTCATCTAGTATTATATTGGGATTTATTGGCTAGGCTTGTGAAGACTCTTGGGTCAATAGCCTAGTAACATCCTATGAACCTAGGAACCTATGAACAATGCCTAGTATCAGAATTCTATTTTACTTTTCCTTTGTGAAATTTACAACTTCAGTAAATGTCCTTTTTTTAATAATACAAACATATTACTTATGGCAGTTTATGCTAGTATGCCATATCTTTAGGGAAAGAGAGAGAGGAGTTGGAGGCTTCCATTGTCTGCATCATCAGTTCTTGTACGCCCTGATGTTCCACTAACAGGACAGCATGCAAAGATGTAAACACATACTTATAGTCATGCCTGCCATGTTGTGTTAACATCGACCTTCCCCTTAATGTGTATGTATGTTTGTGAGACATTAATTCTTGTCCAAACTTCAGTTAGAGAGCACCATGGTGTTGCAGAAGATACAGTCAATCCAGCTAGCCATCAGCCGCTTGACCTACTACCCCTGGTCAACATTCAATATTCCCAGATCACTAGATGATCTCTGGTCACCAGTTTCACAGATGTATGCCCTGCCCCTGTACCCCTGTGCCAAAAGGACAGGCAAAGCATGTTACTTATTCAGAAGGTTAACCAGTTACCATTTATAGAAAACCACATAAGGAGCAGTTTACATTGCTGAAGTACTGAAAAAGGTCTAACAAATATTAATATAGCTGCCAATGAACAGTGGAAGAACTGTGATTTTCTGCCTCTGGAATTTCTGGAATTTCATGTTACACTTACTATAAGGTGTTCATAGGTTTTTAGTAGTAGAGACTGTCACGTGAAAAATAACAACAGCCCTACAAACCTAGAAACTCAGGTTCAAATTCTTGCATAATTGATTATGACAGTTTTTTTTCTCTCCTCGGATTTATATTCTACATACCTTTCTATAGCCAAGAACAATGACTGCATCTGACACATGCTTTCAGTTTTATAAGGAATTCAGAACAAATGCAGTAAGACAGTCTGTTTGAAATGTATTCTGTTGTTACTGTTCTTACAGACACTAGATTTGGGTTTTGTAAAGTATTCCTTAAGAGTTTCTCTGCTGGAAACTGAAACCTGAAGTATCTCAGCGTGGAAAAAATATGTCATCAGAACATACAGGACCTTCAGGTATGTAAAAAGGGCTAAATTAAAATGCAACCTGAGCCGATCTGAGGACGTGCACATTGTCAGCTTTCATAAAGAGTTGCAAAACTCAGAATATGAACTTGGCAGCTTATTAACTGCATATTTTCAATGCAAGGTAGAGTGAAAACAGTCTCATTCGCATTTTATTTAGAATAAAAATTTGGAGGGGGTGAAGTGCCAGAAATAGAAGATTATAAGCAGGAATAAATACATGTTTGCATGTTATGGCTTGCAAGTTTTTCAGAGATAAATGCTCTGGAGTATTTTCCTGTAGGAGACCTCTGAACAAAAACAGCAACAATTCTGAGTGGGTTAAATTTTACATTTCATATGGAGCAATTTGCTTATTAGTATAACCATCAGATGTCTTCACTACATTGCTAGGCTTTTTATGACATTTGACCTAAAAGCAAAGAGAGTTTAAAACTGTAAATGAATGAATCTGCTCAAAACAGATAGGTATTCCCTGCAGAGCTGGCATGAATGGATAAAGCCCTGACTATGGTCCTGGCAACGTGAGGTCACTCATTGGCTCAGGTACATGACAGTACAGGCAGGGTGGTTGGGCATGTCCATCTTGGGGAAGAGGGCTGGTGTTCCAGCCAGACTGTGATGCTGCTTTCCTGAGACAGCTTTTACTGCAGGGGTGGGGTATGCAGAGTGCTCAAACCTGTGATGGTAGCCGTTGTCAGCACATGTGGAAAGATAAACACGGGCAATCCCTGAAATGATGCAAGTGCTCACTTCACTGCCAAGGGAAGGGTTATGTTTTTGATAAGAAAAATGCTCTTATAACAGGAATGCCAGCAAGGGCACAAACAATGCCAATGTCTGCCTGTAAGATGGAACCACTGGGATGCCTCATAATATTACCGCACTTGTTGATCTGAGGGTTTCCCTCTACTGAGGACTGAATGGGCATCCAGTACAGGGAAAGATTGGTGGTCAGCAGGAAAAGGAAGGGAACTTACACAAGAAAACTAAACTAAACTAAACTAAAATAAAATAAAATAAAAAGCTGGCATTACCTGGGTCATTAGAAAGATGTTGTCATTTCTGAGTTTAGAAAATATTTCCAAGAGTACAATTTTTAATGAATTATAAATCGATAACAAGAACATCACACATTCAGACTTATAAATATTTAAAGAAGGTTAGCTACATTAAAACAGCAGTTTGCATAATTTTATGTATTTTGACATAGTGACCCTGGGACTGGCTACAATACACAAACAACACTTCCAGGAATGAGAAATACCAAATATAATCATGAAGACATTTATATTAAGAAGGGCTGAGCATGGGAGGTTCAGTTAATTATCACTGGTAAAGTAGAACCAGTTTTTTATCCATAAAACATAAAAACTTTATTTGATGAAATGAATACTCTTGATTACCCCATTATTATTTTCTGCTCTTACACAAATTCTCCATCTCCAAGCCTGATAATCTCTTGCCCAGGAATAATCAGAGAGTAACACTATAATAGTTACAATCTTAAACATAAAACGCTCATATGGTTTTAGGCTGTAAATAACAATGAAGGCTCATATGGGTGAATGCTGTTTTCAATGGAGTTTTTGCCATCAGCATTGTGTGTGTAACTGTAAGGTGGAGTTTAGGGAAGAGTTAAGACAGGCACTGGGTGGCAGTGAAGAGTTACCAAATAGCTGGGTAACTACAGCAGAGCTAGTAAGGGAGACGGCTAGAAAGGTGCTTGGTATGACATCTGGACAGAGGAAGGACGACAAGGAGACATGGTGGTGGAATGAGGAAGTACAGGAGAGTATACAGAGAAAGAGGTTGGCAAAGAAGTGGGATTGTCAGAGAGATGAAGAAAGTAGACAGGAGTATAAGGAGATGAGGTGCATGGCAAAGAGAGAGGTGGCAAAGGCTAAGGATAAGGCATATGAAGAGTTGTATGAAAGGTTGGACACTAAGAAGGGAGAAAAGGACGTGTACCGATTGGCTAGACAGAGGGACCAACCTAGGAAAGATGTGCAGCAGGTAAAGGTGATAAAGGATAAAGAGGGAAACATACTCACAAGTGAGGAGAGTGTGTTGAGCAGATGGAAAGAGTACTTTGAGGGGTTGATGAATGAAGAGAATGAGAGGGAGAGAAGGTTGGATGATGTGGGGATAGTGAATCATGAAGTGCAATGGATTAGCAAGGAGGAAGTAAGGATAGCTATGAAGAGGATGAAGAATGGAAAGGCTGTTGGTCCAGATGACATGCCTGTGGAAGCATGGAGGTGTTTAGGTGAAATGGCAGTGGAGTTTCTAACCAGATTGTTTAATGAAATCTTGGAAAGTGAGAGGATGCCTGAGGAATGGAGAAAAAGTATTTTGGTACCAATTTTTAAGAATAAGGGTGATGTGCAGAGCTGTACTAACTACAGAGGGATTAAATTGATCAGTCATAGCATGAAGTTATGGGAAAGAGTAGTGGAAGCTAGGTTAAGAAGGGACATGATGATTAGTGATCAGCAGTATGGTTTCATGCCAGGAAAGAGCACTACAGATGCAATGTTTACTCTGAGAGTGTTGCTGGAGAAGTACATAGACGGTCAGAAGGAGTTGCATTGTGTTTTTGTAGACTTAGAGAAAGCTCATGACAGGGTGCCTAGAGAGGAGTTGTGGTACTGTATGAGGAAGTCGGGAGTGTCAGAGAAGTATGTAAGAGTGGTACAGGATATGTACGAGGGTAGTGTGACAGCAGTGAAGTCTGTGGTGGGAGTGATGGATGCTTTTAAGGTGGAGGTGGGACTACATCACGGATCAGCTCTGAGCCCTTTCTTATTTGCAATGGTGATGGACAGGTTGACAGATGAGATCAGACAGGAGTCCCAGTGGACTATGATGTTTGCAGATGACATTGTGATCTGTAGTGAGATTATGAACAGGTGGAGGAGACCCTGGAGAGATGGAGATATGCTCTAGAGAGAAGAGGAATGAAGGTCAGCAGGACTAAGACAGAATATATGTGTGTGAATGAGAGGGAGGATAGAAGAATGGTGAGGATGCAAGGAGTAGAGGTGGTGAAGGTGGATGAGTTTAAATACTTGGGATCAATAGTTCAGAGTAATGGTGAGTGTGGAAGAGAGGTGGAGAAGACAGTACAGGCAGGATGAAGTGGGTGGAGAAGAGTGTCAGGAGTGATTTGTGACAGACAAGTACCAGTAAGAGTGAACGAGAAGGTCTACAAGAGGGTAGTGAGACCAGTTATGTTATATGGATTGGAGACAGTGGCATTGACAAAAAGGAAGGAGTTAGAGCTGGATGTGGCAGAGTTAAAGATGTTAAGATTTGCACTGGGTGTGACGAGGGTGAACAGGATTAGGAATAAGTATATTAGAGGGTCAGCCCAGGTTGGAAGGTTTGGAGACAAAGCCAGAGAGGCAATATTACATTGGTTTGGACATGTACTGAGGAGGGATGCTGAGTATATTGGGAAGAAGATGCTAAGGATGAAGCTACCAGGTAACAGGAAAAGAGGAAGGCCTAAGATAAGGTTTATGGATGTGGTGAGAGAGGACATGCAGGTGGTTGGTGTCACAGAGCAAGATGTAGATGACAGGAAGAAATGAAAACAGGTGATCCGCTGTGGTGACCCCTAATGGGAACAGCCAAAAGAAGATGATGATGATTTTGTGTGGGATCATGGTGTGGTTATGCAATCCTGGAGTTGGTATATACACTTAGCAAAGGGTGGGGGGATGCTGTACCTTTCTTGTTTGCATATGATATTCTTGCCTTCTGCATAAAAGACTGTGATCTTCAGAAAGCCCTAGAGTACTTCACAGCTGAGTGTGAAGTGGATGGGCTTGACCCTCTGCAAAAAATAAATAAATAAATAATTTTCCAATTTTGTTGGTGTCATTTTAGACTTGATCTACATTTTCAGAGGAGGGTCATCTCGGGAACTATTCATGTCAGACACCAGGTTTAGATATTTAGCATGGAACAACCTTCATGCAATTAGTTTTGTGAATATGTAACATTGCTAGCAGGGCTGGGTCCGACACTGCCTCGAAGGTCACGCACAGGTTACCCCTCAGTAATGGGTAGGAAACAAAATACAGTGAAAAGGATTTCAATTGGTTCACATATGACATGCTGGTTATACTCTGTATTTTTTTGGTGGGAAATCTCTGAGGACGCTCCAACTGTTGCATGTGCCTGGCAAGGTAGATGCTCAAAGTTGCATTGTACTCAAATATTGGTATGATGAGGGCTGAGCACAGTGTTGCTATGATATCCTTAGATCTAGATGCCACGCATTACTTATAATCTGAGCCACACAGAATGATTTCCTCATCACCGTGGATACATGATGATCAAAGTTCAGATTGCTATCCATCTATCTAGCTGACTACCCAGATCTCTCACCACTGGGTCCACTCTTGAGGGTGCTATCAATGTTGTAATTTGCAGGGGTATTTGATTTCCTAAAGGGTATTATTATGCACTTCTTTGCATTTAGTTTGAAGCCATGGCTCTGACACTAATCATTAGCCTGTGTCAGACCTTTTTCTAAAATGTCAACACATGTTTAGGGAGTCAGTAATTGCCCCCAACTTGTAGACATCAGCAAACATGGTCAGCCAAAGGCCATCTACATTTGCCTTGACATCTGAGAAGTATATCCCAAATAGGAGGGATCCCAGCATTGAGCCCCGTGGTTATCCACCAGTGACTGACCTCTTGGTGCATGTGGATTCCTCCACTCAAACAACGTGTCCTATCCATGAACCATTTAGCTATTCATCTAGTTATATAGAGATTTATACCCAATTTTATGAGTTTATCTATAATACCCAAGTGGGGTATTATACCAAATGCCTTGGCCAGGTCAAGGTAGGTGGTATGCATTGCACTGTCTTATCCTCATCCATGGCTTTGGTGACCTTCTCAAAGAAGTCTACCAGATTCAGCAGGCAGGATGTGGTCTTGATGAAGCCAAAGTGGGCTGGGTCTAGAGTATGGAGATTTCCAATGTTGTCATTAATCAGGTCCATAATTATCCTTTCCATAGTTTTGCTTATGACACTAGTCAGTCTTATGGTTCAGTAGTTTTCTGGGTCCATTGATGGTCCTCATTGTGCAGAAGGGTGATCAATTCTGTCCTGCACTCTACTGGGACAAAGCCTGTCTGGAGACTGTGGGTAAATAGTGATCCAAGTGAGTCTGGTAGGTCATGTTTCTAGCTATTTGATAGACACCTTGGGATTCTGTCAGAACCCATTGATGCCATGTTTCTAGCTTTAGAGAGTGCAGTGGCAATCTGTTCTTTTGTTAAAACAGGCAAATAAACAGTAGGTGGTATTTCATAGGGAGTGACCAGAGGTGATGCAGAGGTAAGCTTTGTTAATTTTATAATTTAGCCATGTTTTAGTAATTTCAGTCTTATTCTTCTACTTTATTAGTTCATTGCAGTATGTGTTTTACTTTCTTCATTTTGTTTTCACTAAAATAATGAGTTAAATTTCAAAGGGTTTAATTTAGGTGGGGAATGTTGTTTTGTGGGTGTTCTTTGTATGATATACGCATTTAATTTTATATTAACATGAATGAGAGATGCTGCTTTTATTTTTTAAACTAAGGCCATGCCCATGAGTGTGTGTGTGTGTGTGTGTGTGTGTGTGTGTGTGTGTGTGTGTGTGTGTGTGTGTGTGTGTGTGTGTGTGTGTGTGTGTGTGTGTGTGTGTGTTTGTGTGTGTGTTCATTTTGTCATCTACTTGAGATGGTGGTAGATTAAGTGGATGTAAAGATCCCATGGAACTTATTAAAAAGAGTAGAGGAAGTTCCCTGATGTCCTGGCCAAATTTCCCCTTGTAGTATAAATACCACCATGGATCTCCCCTGAAAAGAGGCCACTAGCCTAGAGGGACTAGCCCAATCAAGAAAGGATAGACTGACAAATAAATACATATATACATATATGCAGTACATATATGCAGTATGTGAAGTTCTACTTTAGTTTTCAGTAAATGGCATCTCCAAGGGGAAGGATAGACACAGCATGCATGAACAGTTTAACTATTATACCTGCATTTTTTCTGGAAGACAGGAGGCAACCAGAGTACCGAGAGAAAGCTTACACAGACATGAGAAGAATATATATAAAGCTCCATACCGGTAGTAAACAGGATTCAGGGCAGAACACCTCACATTGAAAACATAAATCAAAGATCATACCACTGAATCACCACTAAAGGCTTTCTTCATATTAGGTGTCAGAGCTGGGGTGAGAAATGGGTTACGCGACTAGAGACTGTCATTCTGTGGATGGGAGAAAGTTGTTTTTGAATGCCCACTCGAATCATCTTTCACTATTAAATATATGGCATCCAATCAAGTAATGCATCATGAATGAAGCAGAAGTGTGCTACCAGTCACACATGACATGCAACCAGCTGCTGGCTCTAAATGTGATGTCACTCTGTTACTCTGTTATTAATCCCCGCCCTCTCCTTAGCCTTAGCCCACTAAATTTCCTGTTATTGGAGATCTGGCTTTCAGCTGCAAGAGATTCTCATCCACCTAGCCTGCGAACATATGGGAGAATAGTTGAATCTGAGTTATCAGTGTTACTGCCCCAATGCAATAACATGAGAAATAATCATGCAGAATCATAATTATGCAAAGCATTTTAGTGCTACAACAAATGGCTTGCAGCATTTGCAACAAGTAGCAAAGCTAGTTAGTTTGTGATGTTTCACAGGCTTCATGTAACACAGAATTTAACTGAAATTAAACATCATCATATATATGATTAGTATTTTATTGCTGCATGTCTGAATGCTCAGCAAAAAACCTTGTATGAAATAATTTCAATTATACCATGACCCCCTCCATTAATATTCCAAAACGTGTATGCTGATTGGTCAGCATGCACATTGTAAATCGACTTATACTAATGGAAAAAGATCCGGTCACCCAGACTTTTTCCATTAGTATAAGTCTTTTTTTAAAACACTGTCTCGCTATGTTAAAGGAGTTTAACATAGTGACACAGGTTTAAAAAAGCAACAGAGATCTCCGTTGCTTTTTTTAAAGCTGTCTCGCTATGTTAAACTCCTTTAGCATAGCGACACAGTGTGTAAAAAGCAACAGAGATCTTGCTTTCTCCGTTGCTTTTTTTTTTAAACCTGTGTCGCTATGTTAAATGGGTTTAACATAGCGAGACAGCTTTAAAATAAGCAACGGAGATCTCCGTTGCTTATTTTAAAGCTGTGTCGCTATGTTAAACCCATTTAACATAGTGAAACAGTTTGTAAAAAGCAATGGAGATCTTGCTTTCTCCGTTGCTTTTTTCAAAACTGTCTCGCTATATTAAATGGGTTTAATATAGCGAGACAGCTTTAAAATAAGCAACGGAGAATCTCCGTTGCTTTTTTTAAAGCTGTCTCGTTATGTTAAACCCATTTAACATAGCGAAACAGTAAAAAGCAATGGAGATCTTGCTTTCTCCGTTGCTTTTGCCCACAGCTCTGATGTACTGCGTAGACATGCGCAGTACATCAGAACTTCCGCGGAATACCAGACAGCTGCAGAAGGGCAGCAAGGAGGCATTATACAATGCCATTATTTAAGAAAAATATATTTTTTTTCTTAAATAATGTCATTATATATAATAACTCACTTCTGGGTGTGGGTAATGCTGGATTTACCCAAGGTTGGCTTTGTTTGGTCCCTCGGGCTTCGCCCTCAGGACCAAACCACGCCAACCGTGGGTAAATCCAGCATTACCCACACCCAGGCGTGGGTTATTGCTATATTATTTATTTAAAAGGTAATTTCTATGTGTTTCCCAATGAACTGTCACAATGTTTCAGGAGGTGATGTAATATCTATGACAGCTGACAGAAACTAAATATATGGGTAAATGGAAATAGAAAAACAACACAAGCAAGTGAAAATTATACTAGGGAAGTCAGAAATAAAGTGAAACATAAGAATATCTTATTATTTATTTATTAACCGGAAAATTATATCAGTCCTAATACAAACTCTTCAACTACAACCTGAGGAACAAAAAGCAATTTTAAAATGCACTTTTACTAAACATGGCTGTATAGCTAAGAATATGAAATGCCAATAAATACAGTAAATGCAGAAGTGAAAAGATGAAATTGCACAAACAAAGAAGGCAGTTTGGCAGGTCATCTAAAAATCAATAAGATAAAGAAGCAAATTCAAAAGTATTGAGGTGCTGAAAGATTTGTGAACAATTTGTTTTTATTCTGACAAATAGATAAAAATCAGACATCAAATTGTCTTACCCCACAGTGCAGTGGTAATGATGTAACACACACTATTACGTGTTCTAGCAAACATGTCTTATTGTACATACAACAAAAGAAATCAAACAGGGTAGAGCTAAGCTCTCACCTGTTCATGATTTTTAGAAGTGTCTCTGTCATCTAGCTTCCCCTCCTAATTGCTGATTTTAAGACAAACAGCAAACGATTATTATGCAGGCAATAAATCATTGTGAATTTACAGTTTCAGACCTCCTTTTAAATATAACAATTTAACTGTTTCCATTAAAGTTCAGAGCCAGAGCTCCATAGCTAATCATTTTGCATGCTTGCTTTAATGCTTGAAAATCAGAAAGATATGGGTTCTATCCTTCTCCTAGACATTTAAATCTATATCTATTTCTGATACTGCAGCATGATGAAAAGTGATGTACTCCTGATATATAACCCTTCATATAAGAAGTTAAACTAAGTACTCTTCTGCCTGAGTTGGGGATACTTTAGGGAGATAATAAAAGCTCAGTGGCACCTAACAGGTGAAAACAGTCATTCAGTACCTTTGATTTTCCCATATCTATCCTACCTGACCAGATCTGTCTCTCCTTTCTACAATATAAATAAACGAGCTGGACAAACAGATTAAGCATAGTGTTAGACAAGAACAAGAAAAATTTGAAGAAAATGTATATAAAGATATTGAGCATAACAGGAAACCTTTTTATAGACAGATAAGATGTGGAAGGAGTAAAGATACACAAATCGATAAACTGTGTGCAGATTCTAAAATTTATTCTCAGACATAACAGATTATAGATCTATTTACAAAATCTTATGCAAAACAGTTTGGCTCCACAAAACGGGTAGTAAGTTGCCCTAGTGACATGCAGGTAACCCCAGATACTGGAATCAAATTAGATTATATTGAAAAAGAAGTGTGCAAACTGGATCCAAACAAAGCACAGGGAGGAGACGGAATAAGTAACAATGACCTAAGAACACTGAAGCAAGAACTCGCACTGCCATTACATGTATTATTCACTAGGTCATATAAATATGGGGAGATTCCTCAAGATTGGAGACACGCACTTATTAAACCTGTCTTTAACGGAAAGGGGAGTAGGACAAACCCAGACTCATATAGACACTTAAGTCTACTTTCATGTTGTGGAAAAATAGTGGAGAAGGTAATACTGGATACGTTATTGTCAGAACTGGATGGGTTGGGACTTGAAACCATATATCAGCATGCATATGTTGAAAATAGCTCTATTACCACCTGTAACATGATGTTCTATAACAATATAACAACAGCTATGAATGAAAAAATGTGCTGTGATGTGATTTATATAGATTTAACGTCAGCATTTGACAAGGTCATGCACAAAACACTGATCAATAAGTTAGTACAACTAGGTATTGATGTACTGTTGATAAGATGGATAGCTGCATGGCTTACAAATAGGACATGGCAAGTATCACACACCAACTGGACAGGTGAAATCCTTGGTTACAGTCAAGGTGTCCCACAGGGCTCTGTACTAGGCCCTTCCTTGGTTAGATTGTATCTTTCAGACCTTACTTTTTCATCTGAGGTGTACTACAGTCTATATGCTGATGTCCTGAAATTGGGTAAATTGATTACGAGTGTTAAAGATAAGGCATGTATCTTGTTTGTATGGAAATATACCCCCCGTGATGTTGCATGCCTAGATCTTGATGTTAAACATTGTTTTGACTTTTTACACTCAAGCAATTTCTCTTTCAAAACTTTACACATTCCATCTGCAGGTTTTCCACTGAGCACCTCACTCCAGTTAGTTTTATATAGTAAACGTTTTGCTTCCCTATAATCTGCAATTAACCTTCTGTGCATTGGCTTAGATTTCAATTGGGCAAAATTATCTAGTAACAAATTAACCTTTATGACCCCATGACCACTGCACATCAATGGTGGTTAAACCTGACTTGAAGTTACAGTAATTTCTTTGAGAACACAGACAATATCTAGCATATTCCGTCCATACCTCTCAACCTTGAAACATCAAAAATCTAGACAAGGTCCATGAAAAATAGGTACAAATCTGTACGCTGTTTAACATAAAATTTGCATACATAATTATGTAACCCCACCCACTCCAGTGGAATTGTGGGATACCAACTTTCATGCAACTGAAGAACAGACAACCAAAATATGGCACCAGTGTCCCCCTGCAGCCACTCCAATGTCCCATTACCTGGCTATTTTGCCCCATTTACCATAAACACTAATGTGTGCAATACTGCATACTGCTTTACTTCTACAATGATTATTTGGATTTTATTTTTACACTTTATAGCACAATACACAATACACAAACACCAATAGACATCTGTTAAACAAAGCAATACTGTCTCACAATGAAAACAGACTTGGCATTAAAACTTCTCTGCCCTTGAAACTCGCATTCATTAAAATAGCATTGAAACCTACACTACATCCAAAGAAAATGCATCTGGCCAGTGGTGGATAAAAATTACATTTGAGTTGTTTTCAAATCACTGGCTCCTTGCACACAAAACAAGAAACATACATGTGTTCTTTGATACACCTTCCTGACTTTAGTAAATTATATTTCTTACACAGCACACTTGTTAGAGCATATTTTAAATTTGTTTGAACATTTTTTCAGTAGGCAATGAAATGAAATGCATGAAACAGTACTGACCTAATTCAGAACATTTCCATCATAAAAGTCTACTTCCACACACACAATATACATATAAAAATAGAATGACAGTGTAAGGCATAAGCATCTTGCACAGCTTCTTACACTTATTTTCAATTTAAGTTTTTTTTTTTGGGGGGGGGACAAAAGGCCAAAAATCAGGGACACATTTTAAACACTGCTTGTATAATTTTGTAAAGTTTCTAGAATAAAATGTTGTGTTACCACCATGCATTTCACTGGCAAGTCTTGAACAGAGGGCACTGTGCACTACAGTCATAGCAACATACCACTATGCCAAATCAGCAGTTTGTTTCCCAAAAGATAGGAAGACTGAAACTTAAATGGCTATATCATTTAGTGAATCCAGTTATCTTCTCACCATAGTTCTCAACCTCTTAGCACAAAAAAGATGGACAAGCCAATAATGGGGGAATACAGCCCCAAAATAGGGACACATTTCAAATACTGATCTTATAAACTTAGAAAATTGCTAGAATAAAAGGTTTTTGTTAACATTTATTTTCTGAAGAATATGAAGTCTGAAATTCAAATGCCTGTCATCATTCAATCAATTCAACCTTCAGTGATTTGTCACAAACATCTTGAAACCGCAGAGTTTATGAGGAACAGAACAAAACAAAATTCATGAGAGGTGGTGGCTAGGGACATTAGACTCTTTTTACCCTATACCCAGGGTACAGGGTTTGAGCCTAAGTACCTCTAGCCACCAGGTGAATTATAATGGGGGCACTTTCACACACACACACACACACACACACACACACACCCCATCCACTCAGGCAAACACCCATTTACCCACATGCATGTCCCAACACACACACACACACACACACACACACACACACACACACACTCCATTTGAAAGCACGCAGCAGCATTCTGCCTGTTACCTTAAAATCCAAACGAACGCACCAGCAAGCAGCATTTGAAGTTTCTGCAGCAGCATTAATCCCAAACTGACAGGCTCATTCCACAATTCGCATAATGTCCGTTCGAAAGCAGCATATGAAGTTTCAGCCCAGCTGGAAATTAATTCCGATAGGCTGGACGGTTGGGAGATCTGGAACTAACATAAATGTTTTAGGAAGTCTGGAAGTAAAAGGACATATTTATTAATTGAGATTTTTATCACTTATGGGTAGAGGTGGGGTGACGGGGACTGCTTTCATGCGAAGGCGACTAGATTTTTTAAAATAAAACTGACTCCAACAAGTATTTTCTGAGAGAGAGAGAGAGAATAAGGATTAAATACTATGGCACAAACAATTATTTGCATTGACTTTACTTTCTTTGACCTGAATGGCCACAGGTGTTTCCACTCACAAAGTAGGTCAGGCCATACTATGTATGAAGTCTGAAATATTTCAGCGACCCCCCCAAATAAAAATCCTCATATCTTTTATTTGCAAGTAATGTCTGTGAAATGTTCACACTCAGATGAGGAGTGCTGTATCAAAAGAAGCTATTCCTTGCTGTCTGTAACACTGATATTTTCAAACAACTGAAATATTTGAACAAGAAAAAAATTACAGAAACTTATAAAGAGCAGGATGAAGTGGGCCCACTATCTTTCATTCATTGTTTTCCTTGCCTTTGTAAGAAAAAGCAGACATTAAGGACAACTTTTAAATGTTTACCAAAATATGTTGCACAAAAAGCTTTGCTAGAAAATGTAAAGCAGTACAAGAGAAATAGCCATTAACTGTTGGGGCCCAAAACAAATCTGACAATGTGGTAGCTTCAGTTTAGACTTATTTTGTAGCAGGTAGAGTTGTTTCACAGCATTCAACATTTCATAGCAGAGAGAGTAAAAACAATGTGTCTGGTATACAGTAGTATGCAGTAAAGCAACATCTTCTAATTCACCGATGTATGACCTGCAGAAAATACTCCCAGAAATTAAAAAAAAAAAATGGCTCAGTGCTCACAATAATTCTCTAAAGCAAGGAATTCAGTTACTATGATGGTGAGAAAATGCAACTTATGCATGTGGGGAGAAAGGTCTTATTATCAGCTCATTAGTATATCTGTCAGTTGCACTCTAGTTAATACTAGCACTGTCAGACCTGGCAAGGGTGGTGGTGTTTCCCTAGTATACTTTGCATCGCATTGCCAAAGGCACTCACTGTCTCTCTCTCACACACACACACATACATTTGTATACCCATGCACACACAAAGACAGATACACTCAGGCAAACACTCATTTACCCACAGGCATGTCCCAACACACACACTAACACACAAGCGTACATGCACGGGATTGCACGCACTGTCTTTCTAATTGAAAGCAAGAAGCAGCATTCTGCCCGTTACCTTAAAATCCAAACGAAAGCACCAGCAAGCAACATTTGAAGTTTCCACCCGTAACCGTAAGCACCACCATTAATCCCAAACTGATAGGCACAAATTCCACATAACATCCTGCGCAATTGAATGAAAGCAGCAGCGCACTTGAACAAAAGCAGCAGCATTAATCCCAAACTGACAGGCTCATTCCACAATCCACATAACATCCGTTCAGCATACGAAATTTCAGCCCAGCCAGCATTTGAACAGAAGCCCGCCCGCTTGCAGCATTTGAACAGCCCAGACGGAATTCAGAAATGTGTGCAGAGCTTAATTCCGATAGGCTGATAGCACTGATGGCGCTGACGTCATCGCGCACGGGATGACGTCAGCCAATATAGCGTGAAATCTAAAAATAAAGTGGAAAAAATCAGAAATGATGGGGTGTTATTCGGGAATCGTGACACCCCATCATTTGGACCCCAAAACTCGGTAAAAACCGAGTAATTCTGGGCGGTTGGGAGGTTTGATTCCGTCCCCTGGTAGGTTTTTTTTACAACCTGAAGCATTTGTTGTTCCTGAATATACTCTGTGAATAATTTCTTTACTAACATTGTTGAATCAATATTATTCCAGTCTGTTTCTGGTAAATTTAAGTCTCCAGCTAATATTATTCTTTGCCCCTGTATTTCATGTAAGAAATGTATGAATTTCTCTAGGTCACCTGCACTTGACTTTGGTGGTCTGTACACTCCAACAATTGTTATATGTTCCAAGGTTGTCTTTATTATCACAGTTCCACAGTCTATAGTATTGGTGTTATCATTGAACATGTAATAATCACAAATCTCATAGCTATCTTTAATCCCTATCATAACACCTCCACCTGATCTTTTTTAGAATGTCTGTTACAGTAAAAACATTTATACCCTGACAGAACTGGTTTCCAGTCATTGTTCTTTAACCATGTTTCACAAACTATAACATCAATCTTGTGGGAACATAGCAAATTTTCTAATAAAAAAACTTTATTATTAATGCTCCTAGCATTAACAACCATCAGAGATGCATCAAATGTTGCTATCTGTGAACTGTTACATTTTTGACCTGGCAAAAATCCTGGATAGTGTTTGTTAAATATTGCAAAATATCTGCTGCAAAAATTTTCTTCCCTTTTTTTTTTTTGTTGTGTCTTTTGGCTTTTCCCAGTTAGGGATCTCCACAGCGGAACTCCGGTCCGCTAATGATTGGTAGTTGATTTTTACGTGCCGAGTTACCAGCCCTGACGCACAACCTTCAACAAAGGTACGCCCATTAACGCATGTTTCCACGTAGAAGACGCTCTAGCTGAGAATCGAACTGGACAGCATCTTACTGTGAGGCGACAATGCTACCGCTGTACCACCACTGTGGTCATTTAAAAATTTTCTTCCCTGATGTAGACAAATGCACACCATCCTGTCTAAACATGTGTGCCCAAAAGAAGGCTTGGATGCTCTATACATTTCCATTTTTTAAAACAGGAAATTTTTTCCATGTAGGTGTTTATCCAAAAAATCTTTTCATTCACAGTGACCTGACTATCCTTTCTATAGGTGAGTTGTGAAAAATATGTCATAACACCAGTACAAGCTATACTATCTGGGAGAACTGTCAGTTCCCGACTAACAGTCACGGCATCTTTGGTGGTGACATCATTTGTACCAACATGAATAAAAACAGATCCATACTTCCTTACATTAAGGCATTCCAAGGTTTGTTTCACATCTTCTATTTTTGCTCCTGGCAAGCATAACACTACTTGATGTTCATTATCATCTCTACAAATATAAGTATCAGTTCCTCTAATAATTGAATCTCTAATTACAAGAATATCTTTGCTGACCATCTCTGAAGAATCTTCAGCTTCTAATACGGTCATTTCTGCTCTATCAGTTGTATGAATTGTGTGAATTGTGCTTTGTCCACGTCCTTGTACCCTCTTTTAATTCGTATATGATCTCTCTCTCCCTAACTGCTAGATTTACCTTTCAGTACAGTGACCTTGATCTTTCCTCTTTTCCATTGTTTTTGCCTCTTCCTTCTCTCTACTCCATTGAACTGTATACCACCTCGACTACGACTCACTCCCTTAACATGATTCTTGTCTCCATGCACCGTTTACCTTCCATCCCCTAGACTCATTTTTAGCATTCTTTTCAGCTCTGTATAATCCCTCCAGAAGTCATACACTATTGTCTTGGTTTTCACTTTTTTGCCCTCCTCCCGTACCCTTTAAACCCATCCATAACTGCCATCACTAATGTTAATGAGGAGTGAAATGCCCTTGTGCTGGTAAGCTAGACTGCAATTGCTGAATCTCAAAAAAAGGTAAATTCTTAAATTTCACCTAACACTTTAAACTGAGCAAAACAGCAGCTTTTTCCTTTATTTAATTAATAAACAGCATTTAATCATGGCAACAAGTCCTGAAAAAATGGTACCACACTTATGTAAGTTTATAATGTGGTTCATGTCTTTAAATCTATTCTCAGACAACTGAGAGTCTAAAAAGATCAAACCAAATAGACATCATTTAATAGAAAATGCAGTTTGGTTGGAAAGACAAATGTAAAGTGCAGCTGTATAAGTTGCACTTACCCATAACAGCAAAAATTCAAATTCTTTACTGCTGCAGTTGCCCAAAACTCAATAACTATCCACCTTCCCAAAGGTCTGGGTCCCTCCCATACGTAAAGTCTGACTTCTGATTGGGCAGCACTCAGAGTGGAAACTCTTCAGGCCTTTCTAGCTTATTAGTTAAAAAGTAGAGTACTCATCCTGAACTGACCAAAAAGAATGTCACAATACACCACTAGAGGGATACTGGGTGGAGCTACTGCAGCAGTAAGGAATTGGAACATCTATTGTTATGGTTTTTCCCACTAGAGTAGTAGTCTATGTGTAGAATATGATAGCTTATTCAACATGGGATCCCCTGGAGAATAGTCTGAAGACAGTGCCCAAGATGCTAATGCATACCCAGAGTATGAGTAATCTTTTCTCCGTGCTTTCATGGACTATGATAGAACACTGGGAGATTGATGGTTTGATTCAAAGAAACTCTGAAATAACTTTGGCACTAGTGAGGTATTTATTCTTACAGATATCCTATGCCAAATGCAGACCAGACAAGGTTTACCCACCAGGAGAGACTCCAGTTCAGATACTGATCTTGCATACTGTATGTCAAAGCAAATAAAAGAACTGTTTTCCATGTAATAAACCTTAAGTGTGCCTGATGTGCAAGTTCAGATGGAAATTTGATTAACTTTTCCATCAAAAAGTTAAGATCCCAGAAAAGGGCAACCTGTTTGTAAGTTGTTCTCAGATGAGAAACTGCTATCAGAAACTGTTTTCTAAGAAAACATTGTGGAAAGACATGCTGAAGTGGCCACAAGATGTACCTAGATAAAGTAGTAAGAAGACCAGAGGTATATATTCTCACAAATATTTAAGCACCGCAAATAGGTCCATGGTTATTTAGTAGGAACCAATGGAAAAACGTCTTCCAAATGTCAGTATATGGTTTTCTCATTCCAGGATTTATTGCCTCCTTTAGTACCTGCTGAATTTCTTCAAAAAAGAGGTGCCCAAAAGGTATCAGAATCCTGGCAGATAATTTAAGATGTCATAAATTGGGGTATATCAAACTCCCCTTGTCTTGTGTGAATATATCCAGATAAAGGAAGCTTGTGGTAACTGCCATTGGCCAATTCCATAAAAAGGAAGATCCAATATTGCCTGGCCAAAATGGATTCATCAAAAAATGTACAAGACTTGCACATTTAGCCTCATAGGAACTGCCCTTCAATGATACTTTGAGGTGTCTTTCAGTACAGATTGACTTGAAGGTCAAGGAGAACAAGAAGAGACTTGTATTATCTTATATATGTAGTACTACTAATAAAGTTCCATTATACCAAGCCCAAGACAGGTATTTGTAATAATAAAGATGCCTCTGTAAATAGACATAATGTGGGACCCAGACACAGAAGTTTAGAAATCTTATAGGTCCCATGTTACAATAAACCTTCACTGGGTATTAAAAGGTGTCTGAAGAGTTGATATCTAGAACATTGCTACTGCCCAAAGAGAAGTAGGAAGGTAGATTTAAAGCTGATCTCCAAGATGGCTCTTCTTTGGTGCCAGAAGTGTTCTGGAATACAAGCATTTGTCCCCATGAAAAATTGACACAGATACTATGACTCTTAGGATAAGCAAAGCTGAAGAACCTGAAGAAAAAATCTGTTTGGTTTGGAGGGTGGGGAGGAACTCCCCCCAAAAGAGGTTTTGGTATTTGCCAATTGTTCCCTCCTGAACCAACTTTAACTCCAGTGAACCTATGGCAATCTCTTCCCAAAGAGAAATGAACAGTACCAGTTAATAAGACAGGTTTTAAATGATAGAGGCAGGAAGTAAGGCAGTAAAAATCAGGCACACTAACATTGCCATGCAATAGTTATAAAATGTACCATTTTGGAAAGTTTCCAGATTGTTAATGGTACTATCCTGCCATCTCTAATTGTTTCTTAGGCACTATAGAGGATTTGGAAAGGGATGTAAAGAATGTTAGAAACTCCCCAAATTAGTTTCCCTTTTTCATACAATTGTTTATGAGCCTAAGTAGGAGATGGGCCAAACAAAACCTTTTCCTCTAACACTGAATTCAGTCTTTACCCGAAAAACACATTGTTCCCAGGTGTACTTCCTCAAACAGAAGCAAAAGTAGAGGTCCTAATCCCTGCCTGTAAACTATTATATAAAACATAAAGGCATGTTTGTGACTAGAGACATATAAAAAAAATCTGTGTCCAAGCTTTACTTTCTCTATCCATAGGGTAAGGCTTGAAAGGTAACAGTAGCCTGTCACCTATCTGTTTTTATAGGGATTGTAGAATGTGAACGAGGGATGAAACAGGAAATGTGATATATATACCTCCTCCAAGGCTGGCAAAGGGGGAGAAAAAGATGTAGAATGAGGCAAATCTGCTTGCCACATATTAGGAAAAAATGTCTTCAATGCGCGGAACATCCTTAAGCTCCCAGTAAAACACTTCATTCATACTGGCAATAATCTGAGAAAAGGAATCACTTCTCAAAGTGGTTTGTGAGGATCAGCTTTCCTCTGTATCAAACTGTGCTCAAGAATCTGTAGATACAAAGCCCCATATCAGTCTATGCCAGATTCTACTGATCTGTGTTCCTTGGGAAAATGTTTTGAATGACCTGCCTAACAGATGCTGAATCTTATGTACCAGGAGTGGCTGTTTGTAACATCTATTTAGGTGAGGTAAGAAATCACCCTTTCTTACCAACATCATGTCTACAGAATAACAATCTTTTTCTTCTTTTTTTAATAGGTATTGACTGTGGCTGACAAGAAGAGGAATGTGTGCCCCTTCAAGAGGACTCTTCTCCCAGACACATCCAGTAGCTTCCCCTTGAGAAAGTCAATGTCCCAGTAAAGATGTTTCTCCCATGCCCAGACTTGGTCCCTGAAATGACCCTTGCTTCATGATAGTCCAATGATCTACACCAGAGAAAGCTGGCAAAGTAACTGAGTGGTCTGAGGAACAACAATTGGCCACTGCAGCTGCAACCACTATAGGCTTAGTGCAGATTTAGCCTATGTATTCAGCAAGAGCTCTCAGGTAAGCTATTTAAACTTATTTATAGGAACTGTGTAATTCATACCAGGAGGAGATGGATAGGTATTCTTTCTGAGAGCAAGGAAGATATGCTGGATTACTGGAATGAATTGGTCAGGAGGTATGTAGTTCAAAGTTTACACAAGCAGCACACTTACACCTACCCCTAAAGATAAAGTCTCCAAAACATTGTAGTGCACAAGCAATGCGTTAAAATCCAGTCATAAACTCTATAGAAATAAAATTATTCTGACTAAAATAAACTGCATATAGGTTATAACTATGTGAACACCCACAACACTTGCCCAGTGGTGCACAAAAAGTACATTAAGATCCTGTCAGAATCTCTTATAATTAAAATTATAAGTAAGATTAGTCTGACAGAATAAATGACAGGTAAGTTGTCACCATGTCAACATAAGCAGTATATACCATGTAATTGTGCAAGCAATACATTAAATGATGTCTGAACCCATGTGAAGTAAAATTAGTCTGACATAAATAGAGGGCAAGCTGTCACAACATAAACACAAACCATACATTCTCCATAAAAGCAGAATCTATATGATACAATCCTGTCAGAGTATCTAATAAGTAAAAATTAGTGTGACAGAAAATAATGGAGAGTAATTTGCTATAATATGAAAATAAGCAGAACATATGCCATAAATCCACAATCAGTACAGTAAAACCCTGTCAGGTCTCTTTAAAAGTAAAAATTAGTCTGACAGAAAAATGGCAAATAAGTTGTCATAAGAACTGCCCACTCTGTCATTTTCTGCCCAAATAAAGCACTGCCCTGCACTTAAACTTTTAAGAAAAAATAAAAAAAGTTTGCATAAGCAGTGTATTCATTCATCAAATAACCTCCCAACACCAGCCAACACTAAATATAGCATACTCAAAAAGAAAACAGGCATGTTTCTAAAAGGGTCAGAACCACTAAAGCTAATGAATGTGAAGATTACTTTTTTAAATAAACATAAATATATACTAAATGGGAAAAGGGTTTGAGGATGGATGGATGGATGGATGGATGGATGGATGGATGGATGGATGGATGGATGGATGGATGGATGGATGGATGGATGGATGGATGGATGGATGGATGGATGGATGGATGGATGGATGAATATACTAAACAAATATATAAAATTTCTGTGTGGTCAGGTTCCTCAAAGCAGACTTATCTTCCAAAAAAGGAGATGACGTGCTGGCTGTTCCTTTTGTGGAGTTGATTTTTCATGAGGTGGCAAGAAAGAACTGCAGGCTTTCCACTCTTCCTACTGATTTTCCCTCCTTAGGGATGCCTAATCATAGTGGATCTGTGGGAGGGAGCCAGAGCTTTGGAAGGTTGGCCAGTAATGGTGTCTTGGGCAACATTGATGGACATGAATCAGAACCAAAAATTATGGAGAGAGTAATCTCCCAGCTACACCCCTGACCCACTTAATTTAAATGTAGTAACTCCATTGCTTTACAAAACAGGATAAAGGGCAATGACTAGCTACACTGAAAGCTATCAAAATGTGTTATTCAGTATGACCACAGCAAATAAGAAAATATTGAAAATATGCCAAAATGCATGGAAATTCACTTGTCACTTAAATAAGATGACAGTGCCACACAACATCCCCAGAAAGCAGAGTATAACTTGATTTCGTGATCAGTGCAAAAACCTTTAATGAAATGGTCTTCAAAACTAAAACTTCAAAGCATTGTGCACTTTGTGTCATGTTCCACTTCAAAGCATTGTGTACATTGTGTCACATTCCACTTCAAAGCATTGTGCACGTTGTGTCAAGTTCGACTTCAAAGTATTTACGTGCACATTGTGTCACGTTCCACTTCAAAGCATTGTGCACATTGTGTCACATTCCACTTCAAAGCATTGTGCACGTTGTGTCACCTTCCACTTCAAAGCATTGTGCACATTGTGTCACATTCCACTTCAAAGCATTGTGCACGTTATGTCAAGTTCCACTTCAAAGTATTTACGTGCACATTTGTCGAGTTTCACTTCAAAGCATTGTGCACATTGTGTTACGGCACACTGCTCTTGACATGTATACTGAAGCTAGCCTATATAAGCAGCATGCTCAGCACAGAGGTTACCATAAGAGAATTAAGGCTGTATGGGTCAGTTAAAAAAACATCATAACTGCTGTTGGCTAGAGACATCATAGGATTACAGGATCATAGGCGTCACAAGGCAACTGAGATGTTAGGCCATTTCTGCCTTGCCTCTCTTTTCAAAGAGCTCCAGGTCTGTCAAACAGGTGTGAATTTATGAAAACCCATCTAGATGTCCAGCTCTTTTTAAAGGCAAGTGGTATATCATACTGCTAGCTTGGAGAGGATGTTTATTTCAGAGAAGGAATAGGCAATGCATGAAAATCTATCCCACCACATTGTCTTATTTATTCAATGCAGTAGATTTAGATATCTGACCCTAGTGTTAGCTGGACTGTTTGGTTTATTGAGGTGTAACTACTGGATCCTTTAATGCCGTATAAACAAGACATACATCCAATCTTTACCTAAACACTTGTAACACCTCTTTGCTTCTCTTAGGGCCATATGCAGAACTCTATTTCATATTGATCCATTCTCCTATACCAACTGGCTGAATCTCTCAAGATACAAGAACTTGGACACCTTCCATTCCATCTCAGTTTTGGAACTCAGAATCTCCCAGTCTAGTCATATTATGTTAACATTCCCCATAACTATGTCCTTCTTCATCTCTGCATCTCTGTTTTACCAAGTGACCTTTCAAGTACTTTCCTGGATATGTCTGGGGGGGGGGGGCTGACACTCTGTATACCTCCAGCAACTCCTCTCTTCCTTCAACTTTTTTTTTAACAGCCAGGGTACTTACCTTACTTCTGACTTTTGGTGTGTCCTTTCCCCCTTTACGGTGTACAGTCCCTAATCCTCCTTTATTTCACATTTCCTGCCATCATTTCTCTCTTTCTCTCTATTCCCTCTAACACCTCCTTCGCCTCTCTCGTACCTGAACAAGCCAGGCGTCACTCCATCTTGTCACTGGCTCATTATGTCAGTGATACCTGCAAAGGTCCCCCTGCCATCCTCTGTCAATCCCCACATATTCTTTGCACTGGGTAATAATGCTCCCAATCATACTCAATAACCATACTTTGTTCTATGTGTGATATGTCTGTATATTCCCTCAACATAGCACCTTAAAATGTATCTCTCTTTTCTGCTTCTGTGACACCCCTTCCATTAGAGGTATACCTTTCAAAGCCAGCTTAGTTTTGGGACAAACACAACAAAGTCAAGACAGGAGACTGCTGCAGCTGCTATATCCATTAAGACAGCAATTTAAATTTAAATAAACATGAAATGCAAAGCAACAGTACCAATTCCGAAACACATGGGTCAAAATCAGATGTACTGACTACTGATACAGAAAAAGTCAGGACAATAGGGCAAATACCAAAGCCAGAAGAGAGGCAGGCACCAAGGCATTACAAAATTCCCTAGGAATGGCAAAAGGTTTTGAACTAACATGTCTCAGATAACTATGCCAGTGAGAAAGCAGATAAAGCAAGATATAGACTCTGAATGGAACTCTGAAAAAGAGAGGGTTGAAGTGGTCAACAAACTAGTTACAGTATCACCAATATTAAAATAGTATCACATGAATAAGTCAAATAAATACTAGTCAGAATGTTATAGGAGCTGTGACTTCATAGAATGTTCCAGCTGCCTATGAGTCAAGAGAATTTACAGATGCACAAATAACAACTGCTGTGCCAGAAAGGAAACTAATATCTGTGGTAAAGGAGTCACTTGTAAACAGACCACAGATCCTTGAAAGACATATTCAGGAAGTCTTTGTACAAGGCAATTCCATGATTGCAGAGGATATTATGTAATTCACGGAAATATGAAGTTTAATATAGCATAGGAAAGGCATTACATTTGACAGCTATGTTGAGTAGAATATAACCACCAGTGAAGCATGAAGAGCTGTTAGAAGAAGAATTGCAGCTAGACTTTGATGGGCACCATTGACAGAAAAAATACACAAGCCATTAAAGAGAAGTAATGACACTGACTTTAAAATGCAGTTCAGATAGATATACTTTTAGATTTCTATTGGCACAAATAACAGAAAAAAAAAATAAAAGAACTGCAGAGAATTAATGACACTGACTTTAAAATACATTTTTTGATAGAAGTTACAGTGAGAGGCTGACCTGAGGGGGTGGGGGGGGGGGCATCTCATTGGAAAGTAAAGAAAATCAGTGTCATTTTACGTCAATGAAGGAATAAATTGCGTCCAGGATTTAACATTCCATGTAGCCAAAATTATAGTTCCCTACTAAAAGATAGCTGCTCAAAATGGTTTGGGAGGATAACAAAGTACAAATGAACAACAAGAGATACACTGTATTGGTCCAGAATGACACCTTAGAATAATTATTGCAGAGTAGTGTCACATGCACTGCATAGGATAACAAAACAATAACCCAAATGCCTCCATATCCATTACCATGTCACAAGTGGTCACAAGATTTAAACAAGAGAGGACATTGATACAAATAATATCCTGTCCTTACTTTTATTTTATTTTATTTATTTTACATTTGTTGACCAGGCTAGCCCAACTGGATATATGTCCATTTTCAGTAGAGGCCCGGGGAGATAAGCTTCACAACTCACTTTAATATTTACAGTAGATGACATTTTACAAATGCAGGTACACAGCAGATTTTTGCAATACCTTGTCATTCTGTTTACAGAATCTTAGTACATATCAGCTATGGTTAATCATACAAATAAATCTCTAATAACACTTTAAACAGTTAAATCACACTCTCTTTATTGTTAATAGAAAAGTAACTAGCTTATACAGGTATGGAGATTAATAACCAGAGATAGGTGAATTAGTTAGTCAGGGTTAGCACAGGGGCATAAAGTATAGCTTCAGTTTGCTTTTAAATAAGGTTATTGAGGAAAGGGAGGTTAGGTCATTGGGGAGGGAGTTCCAGGTTTTACCCCCAGTATTAGACAACAAGAATCACCAGCCATATTGTTAGTTTTACCTATTTGTACAAGATACTGTATTAGATGAGCGAAGGGTCTTGAGGTTATTATAGGGAGTGATAAGGTTTGTAAGTATTGGCTTGTTAGCAGGTTGGTACAGAATCTTGTGGGCAACTGTTAACTGGTTAAATAGTAATAGATTTGGCAACTCTAACCATCCTAGTTGTTGAAGATTGTTACAATGATGGGTAGAACCAGTTGCAAATCTGGCAATATTGTTGTAGGACATAGCCAGCTTGTTCAAGTTGCTTTTACATAGTTTAGTATATATATATATATATATATATATATATATATATATATATATATATATATATATATAGGGGAGACATAAAGAAGGGTAGAAATTAAGTGGGTACGGGCAATAGTGGTCCTAGCTAGTGGAGTCAGAAAGGGTTTGTTTCTGTAGAGGGAACCCAATTTTTTGTTGACTGTTTTTATAGTACTGTTAATATGGGAATCATAGGTAAGGTTGTTGTCTATTAGTACCCCACGTAATTTTATAGTAGTATCAGGAGATATTTTAGTACCATTGCTTGACGTAACATTAACATTAAGAAGGGGGGGCCCTATGGGTGGGAGTGAATAGTAGCAGTTTTTTTGGGGGGGTTCAAGATGAGACATCAGTGTAGTAGCCATTTTTCGACTGTATTAGACATGTTTTGGGTTAGGAACTGTAGATCTACTGGAGAAGTGGCAGAGCATATTAACGTGGAACCATCCATGTATTGGATACAGGTAGCTTGAGGTATTACGGAATGTAGGTCATTTATAAAAATAGAAAATAGAAGAGGACCTAACATGGAGCCTTGTGAGACACCAAGGGCAACTGGGAAGTGTGAAGATAAGTTATTTTCCCATAGTACAGCCTGCTGCCTGTTGATTAAGTAAGACTGGAACCATTGTATAGCTAGTGTGTGTAGTGACAGGTTTTTGAGTATGTTTATGAGTAAGATGTGGTTAACCATATCAAAAGCTTTTTGCAGATCAATAAAGAGGGCAGAGGATAGAGTGTCATTATTGCGATTTTAATTAATACAGTCAGAGAAAGATAAACGAGTAGAGGTGGTGCTATGAAATGGTCTGAAACCATGTTGACAGTTAGCTAGTAAGTTGTTTTCTAATAGGTAGTTTAACAGTTGTTTATGAATGCATTTCTCGATGATTTTTGCCAGTCGAGATAATATGGCTATAGGTCTATAGTTTGATAATTCATTAGAGTTACCTCCTTTATGCAGGGGGATAATATGTGAAATTTTCCAGATTTTTGGGATAGTTCCTTCAGTAATGGTTCTATTAATCAGGATAGATATGGGGTAGGCTATGGCTTTTGCAGCTTTTTGCAGGTATTCTGCAGGGAGTAGGTCTGCAGAGAGGGTGGTAGGTTTAAGTTTTTGAATAAGTGTGCAGACAAGGGATGTAAGAACAGGTTGAAAGTGAAATGATGGGGATGGGTTTGAGATGGGGGCGGATGAAAAAGAGGTGTCAGGGGATAGCTCATTGACTAGAGATTGAATGGTCTCTGTGAAGAAGGTGTTAAAGGTATTGGCTATTTGTCTGGAACTATTATGATCAGAGCCTAAAGGGGTGGGCATGACTGAATGGCCTGGGTGCAGGAGTTTATTGATGCCTGACCAGAAATTTTGTGGTTTGTTTTGGTGGGTTTGTTGGAGCTGAAAGCAGAAGTTTTGTTTGTCTGCAGTTTATTGGCTAAGTGGAGAGAATTATCCAAAAAGTGAAAAAAACACTTATGAAAAAGTGTATTACAAAAAAACTATGAATTGTCATCTCACAAATTTAGAATATAGGAATACTCTTTTGGAGACTATATCTATCACCACCTCATTTGTTAATGGATATAAGGCCAAAATATAAGTTTGGAGGATGTGTGTTTTTTGCCACATAGGGTGGGTGTGCAGAGTGGCTTGTCCCCATGCAAAAAATAAATTTAATGGTGAACAGCAATGGCCAGTGTTTGCTCTTCTTCTGCAATTTTGGTCTTTTCTTTTTCAGCATTTTGAGACTCAACTTTTCAGTAAAGAACCTCCTGCAGACTTTGTATAGGGTTCTGCTAAAGAAGCAAACCTCTCAACTGTAACAGATGTTGGTCTTATATTTTTAGTCCATTTTTTCATAAAATTGTGGTTTTCTGGTGAATGGTGAATAATTAAAGATTTAAGTCAGGAAATAATGACAGACATTTGTTTCAGACTTCATACCCTTCAAAAACGTCATGCTAACGCAAAGCCCACAGTGGGGTTTTACATTTGGTGGAATTAGTGGTTACATTTTGGTATGAATTAGTATATTTTCTTTTTTTTTTTTTTTTTGTTATTGTGTCAACAAAGGATGCTGTTAAGGCAGAGGATGCTGTTAAGGCAGCTATTTCTTTGTTTTATTCGTGGGTGTTGCTGGAAGGGTAGGTGCACAGTTATAAGGCTTCATTTAGGCAATAGTCACCAGCATGTTTTACTATTCTGTTAAGTTGCTTCCCAGCATAGTCATGGAGTATAGGCCACTTTGTTATCTCGTTGGTTTGCTGGCTGTGGTGGGGACATCAGTGGATAAATTTTCTCTCAGTTTTGAGAAGCAGGATAGGGATGTGGGAAAAGTATATTGCAAGGCATTGGTGGGAGCAGTGGGTTGAGAAAAGTTCATTGCATTGGGTAGCGTAGTTGTTTGCATTTGCGTGTTCATGGGCTTTGAGTTGCCCTTGAGTAAGGACCGCTGACATTGAGTACGTTAAGCTGCTTTTCATCTGCCTCATTGTGGCGGCTCCCTTGATTGTTTTGAGGTGGAGAGAGGAGTCACTGGTGCAACTGTGGTTAGATATTGAAAAAAATAAATAAATACCCCCTCAAAAAAAAAAAACCTTTATTATGGTTTCTGCTTCTTTCAGTGGTGGTTTGTGAGTGGGAGGGAGCTGTCATGGCCATTTTCATGAGGGAAGGAGGTTACTACTGCGCATGCGTGATATAATGTTGTTTAAAAAACAACAACAATCACATGTATGAGTGTCCTCCTTTCCGATATATCTGGTAGTCCATTGGCTTTTGTTTTGAAGAACTGGGTCATTTAGAAAGATAGGGGAAAAGAAATGTAAGACGAAAGCTCAGAGCCGGCTGAGTAAAGAACCCTTTGGTTGAGCAGTGTTTTCTTGTAATACCATTTGGTTTTTAAAAAAAAAAAAAAGTTTCAACAAGAACAGTGTTAATGTTTACAGGTTGTACAATTACTCAATACAGTACAGTCTTATAAGAAATGGTAATTTGAATAATGGAAGCATAATTCTGAGTAAGTCACTTAACCAGACAGCATTCATTGGTCATCACTGGAAAGGGACAATTGTATATAATGGATTTAACCAGTCAGCAAATGGGTTAAATAAAAAAAAATAAATAAAAAAAAAGGAGGGCAGTTGTTTATTACCTATAAATATCTACAAGGTATTCACAGCCGGAGTCATGATTTTCAAAGTCTATTTAACAACTGCTTTCTTTTGTGGGCTAGTAATAATTAATAATTTATTGCCCGCAACAGTAACCAAGTTTAACAATGCATAGGCAAGACTGCAGTTCCTACAATTGGTGGAGAAATGAAAATGACTCTGCTTATACAAAAAGTAGGGACATAATTACATATGCCAGCACTGGATATAAAATGTTTGCTTTTAATAAAGTACAAAAGTTGTTAATGGCAAAATACTCATTAATCAGAGTTACATCTAAAACTGCAAACTGAGTGAATTGTTATGATTATAATAAATATGCTTGCAGGGAATTGTGTAAATATTGTTAATACATCTTGCATGTTGTCAGTGTCTGTTTTCCTTTCGGCCTGATTTATGAGAATACATTTGTCACAATAATGTGCAAAGAATCACTGTCTCTAAGCTGCTCAGATACTTGTTCTTAGCATGACTGTCCAAATTCTTCATACACCACAATCACAACTCGTTCAAGTTGTAAAATATTTATGCAAGGGAAAACTCTCCATTCTATATAAAAGCGGCCTTTATGGTGAGTACTTCACAGAATAAATGGTGCAATTATTACCTCTTTTCAAACCTGGCATTACAGTTTCTGCGTCAGCAAAACATTCTATGAGCCTTTACTTTAATACAAATTTAACACAGTTAAACATACTTAACGGAGGATATTGATGCTAAAGTAGTAAGATAAATTATGCCAAAGTAATCTCATTCTTCCTCCATGTGCTTTGTGTGGAGGGGAGGGGGACAGACCATGCTATTTATCCAGAAACTATGTAAGGGTTGGAGCTTGGCATCACAGTTTTAGGCTATTGTAATACAAATATGGGCTTCTGGCAAATAGTTATAGCTTGCAGCTGGAAAATAATTATGTGCATTTGTTCAGACTTCACACCCATCCAAATACCTCTCAACTGTACAACTCAGATGAGGATAGGGAATCTATTCCACAGATGGGGGAGTCTCTGGGACACAAATCTCTCCCGCTGTTGAGGTCACACTTGTGGGTTACTCGAGTGCACATTTATTTTACCGGCTTTCTAGGTTTGGGGGAGCAATGTATTCAGATGGTCCCGAATTTGTACTTTGTCACTCCCTCTCTCAATTTTCTGGCTTTGCCCAGATTTTGCACCCAGAGGTTTGTAGCCATCCATTGATGCACACAATTGGGAGATATAGTGTTGGAGGATTTATGCATGGCTTATTGTTTGCATTTCTGAGCAAGCAGGCTATAAGATAAGTCATATCAGCTTTATGTAGTAGGAAGTAACACATTTTATGTACAGTACAATAGTTGTATTGAGTCCTTTGTTAAGACTTGGGGCAAAGATGCAGACTCAAAAAGATTACACACTAATAAAGACTCATACGGGAGTAGGCTCTCCATGTATCTCTAAACCACATTGAGTGGGTAAATATCAGTCCTTGCAATTGAGAATGGGGGTAGCATTCAGGCCTATAAGAGTGAAATGTTTTGGGACAAGTAGTAATAGGGACTTGGTTATGGCTAGCGTTGGGGGAGTTATGGAAGGATTTCCATAGGTGGGTAGGTTGTCAGCAACTGCGTTAATGATTCAAATGATTTACATTTTGCTTTTCTTTGCAGATGGTGATGCTATGATGGGTGTTTTCATCTGCTGGAGCATTACACAATGAGGTCACAGATGGGGCCAGTGCACAGTGGTATCAGCTGGTGGTCCGAAGGAAGCAGTCTCTTCATGTGATGGATGTTGCTGGAAAGGGTTTTGACTGCTGGGGCTACGTGCAGTGAGGTCAGAGGTGTGAAGAGGTCAGAGGCCTGAAGGAAGCAGAGTTGAAAGGTAAGGGGTTCTGCTGGGGGGCATTCTGGTGGCTGGAGTGGGGCAGTAGGGCAGTTAGGCCATGGGTAATCCTACTTTATTCTGGCTTATTAAGCCACATCAGTGGCTGTGGTTTAGGGTATTGTGGGGGAAAGTGAGGAAGAAGTAGGCTCAGGGAAGTGTAAAACAGTATTGGGATTGTTTATGGTGAGTGTGTGGTTCCCACAGGGGGAATGGAGTCACAGCATGCATAGGGTTGCAGGAAGTTATTAGGCTAACGGACATGGTTCTTAACAGCCAGCCAGGTTAAACCCTTGTTTTTTCCATGCTGCACTGCTTGCCCTCATCCAAAAGGGAGATGGATGAAACCTTGGTGTGAATTTACAGTTCCCCATCCAGTTGTTTAAACTGTGTTGGTAGAGGACCATGGACATGTTCTTTACAGGATGCCGGAGTTTGTCCAAAGTTGTGCATCTTTGGGAGGACATATTTGCCCTTCAATTATACCAGGTTAAAGTTTTTTTTGACAGAGTGGCATATGGATCATTTCTCTTGTCCTTTTGGGTGAAGTTTGTAGATTGGGTTTCATGAAGCATTGTAGGTATGCAGGTGCTTTTGCGAAATTTCAGGAATGGGTGTTTGGCTGTCATCTTGGTAGTTAGAGGACATAAGCAAGGCTTGGTTTTGGGGTTCCTTGTAGATGTAGACCAGGTTTCAATTCTTTACCAGCTGTATAGGTATCATGAGGGAGGAAGACCTTTAAGGGAAAGGCCAGGGATGGGTAGCAGATCAAGGGTGTTAAGCTTTTGGAATCCTGCAGTTGCATTTTTGCCAATATACTTGGGTCATTTGGGTGTGGGTTAATAGGTGTAGTAGTTGCACAGGTGACATGGCTAACTGAATTTTTTGAATCTTGATCAGTAGTTAATTGGTTTCAAGGGTTGGGGTAGGCTGATGGCTGTGAAGGTTGACTGGCTTTGGTCATTAAGATAGATTTTTGTTGCAGGGGTTGGTGTTGGGATATGGAGGTTCATGGGTTTATAGTTCATGTGACACTTTATATGATGGAGGTATTTTAGTCATTAAGAGGCTGGTTTGTTGAGCAGCAAATGCTAGGTTGGTTAGGTTTTCTGTTAATATTGCATAGTTGTATTTTGAAAGGAAATTTCAACTTTGTATTACATACACTGGGTGGGAAATAGGGTCACAGCTGGGCATGTTGGTGGCAATTGCCTTTGTATGGTTTCACAGGGTGTTGGGCTAAATGTTTTGGTGTTGACTTTGTCATATAAGGTTTTGGAATGGGATGATATTACTGGTTGAGTGAATGAGAGTTACTTAAGGTACAGAAGTTTACAAATTATGGTTATTTCAGTACTGGAGAAGGATCATTAGATTATTTTAACCAATTAGTCACCATTTACTGGCTTTTTGAGTGGTTATATGACAGGTTGTTGGGGTTGATGATAGGGATCCAGGCTGATTTAGGGTGATTGTTGTACACTGAATGATGTTTGGCTTAGCCCTCCTTTTATCGGTGACTAGGTCTGAAAATTTCAGTGAGGGGGAGCAGCCTGGTCAGGCCGGTTGGTGGAGAAGAGCCCTCTTCTGTTCCCCCTCTGGTGTTTGGATGTTCATTTCAAGGGTTTGGGAAAGGAAAGTGAGCAACTGGAAGCTGCTTTTTAAATAAGTGGCGGTAAGAGTGCTGCTTATTTGGTGGAAGGTAATTCAGTAAATGGTGTATGAAGTGACTCTTGGATGCTGCTTTATAAGTAAAGGTTGGATGGGTAATTCAATAAATGGGATATGAAGTGAGTCTTGGACGCTGCTTCAGAAGTAAACTAAATGAGCAGAGGCATGGACACTGCTTACGGGGTCATGCTGTCCTGATTAACATTATATGGATGTTTATGCTGTGATTAAAGCAAATATACTGTGTTCAGTTGTGGTTAATAAATGTTGGTTATCAAAGCTATGTTATGGAAGTTTAATAAAGGTCGTCAAATGTCATTCGGTGGGATGTGTTTATTGAAGGGGACCGGGACAAATGAGGTTTGGCAACAAACCAAGTTGTCCAGGGACATCTTCAGAAGGGAGTTAGATAAATATACTAGTGGGAGTTAGAGGGTTTGGGAATGGAAAGGGTTAAATTGAAGCAGGAAGGTTAGGTTTGGGAGGAAATGAGGTAAGAGTGGGGAGGGGCTTAAGGGGTTTAGACAAGTGTAGCTGGGTAAGTAATCACATTTCAGCATGAACTTGCTACCCATCCTCCCTCCCCTTTTCTTGTGGTGGATTGGTAGAGATTTGTGTTTATTTTGTCAATCAGGTTCATATTACATTATCAAAAGATAATATAATTGAACGCTCAGAACTTCAAAATGGCCATATATTAAAGCTTTTATTATGTGGGGGTTGCGCCCCCCACACCCCCCACTAAATATATATTCCAACTCCGAGATCGCACTACAGTGAGGAAAGGGCAACTATCCCAATCTTCACTGTACTGCGATCCCACAATGCAATCTTCGAAATGCTCTGTTTCGAAGTTCTGAACTTTCAATTACATTATCTTTCGATAATGTAATAGGAACCCTGTCAATCGGGGTAGGTGGAGAAGAAGGGCATGCTTGCCCTCTTCTGTTCCCCCTCTGGTGTTTGGATGTTCATTTCAAGGATTTAGGAAAGGAAAGCGAGCAGCTGGAGGCTGCTTGTTAAATAAGCGGAGATAAGGATGCTGCTTATTTGTTGGAAGGTAATTCAGTAAATGATGTATGAAGTGAGTCTTGGACACTGTTTCATAAGTAAAGGCTGAATGTGTAATTCAATAAATGGGAATGAAGTGAGTCTTGGACGCTGCTTCAGAAGTAAAGTAAGTGAGCAGAGGCATGGACGCTGCTTACGGGGACAGGATGAGTAGGTCACGTTGTCCTGATTAACATTACATGGATGTTTATGCTGTGATTAAAGCAAATATACTGTGTTCAGTTGTGGTTAATAAATGTTGGTTATCAAAGCTATGTTATGGAAGTTTAATGAAGGTTGTCCAATGTCATTCGGTGTGATGTGTTTATTAAAGGGGACCAGCACAACATAGTGTGGCTCATCCTTCATGATGCAGTGAGTAGCTCAGCAATCATTAGAACCTAGGCTCCTGTCTTTTGAGAGGAGTCAGTTGAGGTAATCTGAAAATGTGTGGGTGTCATCCTGATAACCTTGTGTTAGGTCTGCCAGGTATAGCACAGTAGGAAAAGATCATGGGCCAGGCCCAGGACATTCTGAAGGGTTTGCATCTCTCTGAGTGCCTGGGAACAGTTATAATATGCTAAACTAAGACCTAGTTTTTATTTCATTTGTTAAGCAGGCAGTGGGCTAATCAATAAGCACCCAGTTCAGCCACAGTCTAGGAACACTGTCTTGTTTAAGTGACTTACTCTGAATCAAATGGGCAAATGGAGGCTGAGGGAATCAAACCCTGGACTACAGGATAAACCTTATTAACAGCTCATAGCATTAATGCATTAATCACATTTACTATAGCAATATTGCAAATCAGTGAATTTTTAAAACAAAAGGAAAAGGAAAACTATAAGGTTGTATGATGTGGGGACAAGGCCCTATACTCCCATACTTAATATAATCGACTTCCAGGTTGCACTTCTTTAGTATAAGTCAGGGGTATTTGAAAAAATGGGACATCAGTGAAGTGTTCTTTTATACATCATCTAGTTACTCCTCAGAATGCCTGAGGTTCTCACAAGCTAAGCAAGGAACAATTGCTGCAGATAGAGAAGTCTAATCTATCCTGCTCAGCTTGCTGCAATTATGACCTTTCTGAGGACAACAAGTTTGGAAAATGAATGGCTGGATGGAAGAAAGCTGATCGCATATGAAGACAATGCAATAGGTAGGCCAAGTGTTCCACATCTCCTGCAAGTTTCTGAGTTTTTGTATCATATGCAGTGCACAGTATATGCTAACAAATGAAAAGTGGCTTTCACCTTTATTGCCACGGAAGGATTACAGGTTTAACAAAGGTAATGAAGCTGAGACAAGGGACAAATAACGATAAAGGGATGGATTCATTAATGTCTACATTAAGTGTACTCAATCTGTATTCAAGAACATCCCTTCCACATTTGTTGTGCTTTCTTGTCACTCAGAAAAATGACAATACATGTACATGTGGTCTACACTTTGTGGTAACCTTCACAAATCTCCCTTGATATTTAAGGCTGCAAAAAAATTAGTAGGAAAACTAAAGGTGTGAGTTATGCTTGTGTAGTCTGTTCCCTCAGAATGGTGTACACTTAGTGTAGGCTTTAATGAATCCCAGGGATAGTGTGACGAGATCACAGTTTATTTTCAAGCAATTTTAAAGTAGTTTTACAGATTTTATCACATTTTACTAAATGATCTGACTTAAAAACACATTTATCTGGAAGCAATCAAGACACTTATCTTAGTCTTGAAACAGAAAATACAGATCAAGGCTGAAATTCATGAATTTCTTATGCTATATAAACTTTTATTCCAAGCTTGTTCAATGTGTGAGGAAACAAAATGATATGTTTTAACTGGAGAAGCTCCCCCCTCTCACTGTTGTCCTTGGGTTTAATTTCTGCAAATGAGGAATTCTAATTTCCATTAAGTTTATACAATAAATAGAGATATGAGATTGTGGAAGTACATCACTAGCAAAGATTCGGAAGTAGTATTCAAGAAACATCTACAGAATACATTATCTGCCAACTATCTGTCAACAACAAATGCCCCCTTGTACCCGCTTGTCATCAGGGAAGGTTTATGCTAATACTGAGCACTATATAGGAGAACTGCAATTGACAACCTCAGCGCTCTCTCTGCTCAGCAGTGATCGTGGATAGCCAAGGTGCTAGACACTGATCACTACAGCTCTCCTCACCCATACCTGGCATGCTGTTTCCAGTCTCTTTCCTCTAATATCTACTATGTTCTTTCAGCTGTCTGATCTGAGAATGTGATTTCCCTGCTGCCTGTCAAAAAGCAATTAATTATCCTAATCTGCATATGCTTCTATTAAAAAATCTATACACCTACAGTCGCTACAAATCACATAAAAAGGATTTGACTTTTTTTTTCCAAAACTAGTTTTTCTACTACCATGACAGTGAAGTCTTAAATCGGGCCCTTCTGATGGTTCAGATATGTATAAAACACAGCTGTATTATTGCCAATTTACCAAAAGGGACACCAGCTTTACCCCATCATTGTGCTAATGAAGTGTATTACTGTTTCTGGTCAACAATCCCCCTTAAGTGACATAGTAAATGAGAGATGCTTTAACATATCATGTGATCATGTGGGGTACCATTTACCAGCTAATACCTAAAGCTTTTCCTGTTCCTTACCTTGCTGAGCCCAATCTGCCATTCTCCACCTGGATGAGGTTGCTAGTACATTACAGCTTCACCTTCCTACAAACCTGGCTTTACAAATCTCACTACTTACACCTTAAAGAATCTTCCCATTAATGATATACAAGACAATGTATGTGCATAACATGATTATGACAGTTCTGATATCCACATGCCTGACAGAAATGATTGTAGAGAAAAGTTAAATGGAATATAAATGTGCTCTTGCAGTTGTGATCAGTAAGCATAAAATATTAAACAATTATTTTCTGAGCAGAAGACTAAGGGAAAATCCATCTCTTCAGGTACTAAAATGTCAGTAGTTTAAGAAAATATTTTAATCTCTTGAGGTATTGACATCTAACTAGTTTATGTAAATATTTTAAGGTGGTCACATTCTATAGAAATGCAGCAACAGTCACCGTTTTAACTCATTACTTCCATTTTTTTTCCAAAAAGTGAAATTGGAATCCTCATCCAAGTCAGTTATTTGTTTATTTATTCTGCACCAGTTAACCAGCTCGTCTCTTGTCTTTGCTTAAAAAAGCCTCAAAAGAACCAGATGGTCATTATTAAGTAGAAAGAAAACACACCAGATGGGTATGGGTGTTATTCATAGTCATAATGCAAATGCTTTATGGTTATCAGCTCTGTCCACGAATGCGTACAAGAAAACAATGATTCATGGAGGCCACTTACTCTAATGCATAATGACTGCAATTCCTATTGTGAGCTGCTTCTTCATGGAGGCCACTTACTCTAATGCATGATGACTGCAATTCCCATTGTGAGCTGCTTCTTCATAATGCATGATGCCTGCAATTCCCATTGTGACTCTAATGCATGATGACTGCAATTCCCATTGTGAGCTGCTTCTTCATGGAGGCCACTTACTCTAATGCATGATGACTGCAATTCCCATTGTGAGCTGCTTCTTCATGGAGGCCACTTACTCTAATGTATGATGACTGCAATTCCCATTGTGAGCTGCTTCTTCATAGAGGCTACTTACTCTAATGCATGATGCCTGCAATTCCCATTGTGAGCTGCTTCTTCATGGAGGCCACTTACTCTAATGCATGATGACTGCAATTCCCATTGTGAGCTGCTTCTTCATGGAGGCCACTTACTCTAATGCATGATGACTGCAATTCCCATTGTGAGCTGCTTCTTCATAGAGGCTACTTACTCTAATGCATGATGACTGCAATTCCCATTGTGAGCTGCTTCTTCATAGAGGCTACTTACTCTAATGCATGATGACTGCAATTCCCATTGTGAGCTGCTTCTTCATGGAGGCCACTTACTCTAATGCATGATGACTGCAATTCCCATTGTGAGCTGCTTCTCTTGGCTGAGCCAAAACCATTTTCACCCAGTGGTGCTCACCAGCTAAGAAGGCAGCGGTATAAGCAGAGAATAACCCACTACAATTCTGATAATCTGGATGTACTTCATAGGTTTAGAGTAGATAGAGACATTATAAGGATCTTGGTGAGTATTTACAACCCCCCATAGGGGTACCAGAGGAATACATGGACTTTCTATCCCTGTGGATACAATATAGCCCTTACTATACTTACCATGGGGACCTTCCAGAGACCGACTGGGGACACACTGGACATCTCACAAGCTTCTGCCTCATGGATGCTGCAGTAGGTCTTTGGACGTCCTCTGGACACATGGGGATCAGTACATCCATTTCCCAGTTTCACATCAGGACAGAACCAGGACTATACATGCCATTTATGGGGGGCACATCTCTCTGAGGTACTCAGTGAAATATTACATGAGCGAATGCTAGAAATAGCAAACGCTCATTTGTCAAACCTAAATGCACAAAACCAGGGAAAAAATTCACTGGTCCATTCCTCGGACTTTGCTGTTTTCTTCACTGTGGTGCGATCTTGGAGTTGGTATATTTAAGGTGGAGGGGTGAGCCCTCCAATTTATGTTGCCTGTACATTCTTTTTTTTTTTTTTTGGATCAGCAAATTTTTTCACTGGGAAAAAAATTGTTGATCTGTTCCTTCAAAATTTTGTGGTTTCATGTATTTGGGTTCAATAATAGATTGCTATTTCTAGTGTTCAATCATATAATATGAACCAAAATAGATTGCACCCATGTTGAAATTAGGGCCTCTCCTGGTTCACGGAATAAGTGGTGTTGCGGTGGGAATGACTACCATTACATCAATCGTCAGATAGTGTGTGATGCATGAGGATGCATCACCAACATTTCTGCTCAGCATCCTGGCAGTACACACTAGTTCTATATCAGGTACACTAGATCATTAGCTCAACCTGCTGCCTCTTACTACATGGTAAACGCTCAGTGGTTATCTTGATGTATTTTTTCTTTTTTTTTTTCTTTTTTCTTTAAGTAGTTATTAGTGGCAAAATGCATTGCTAAATATGAAGCCACTTTTTCTTTTTATTGCCCACCCCCTTTCTCTCTCTATCTTTTTCTTTTGGATGATGCTGGATATCTGTTGGAGCCAGTCAGATATCCATGCAGAGCTGCAGACGATACCACTAATACAGCCCTGTCCCAGTCCCATATTGTCATCAATAAGGTCTTTGGCCTCCAGAAGAGTCATTTTAGGTGCCTGGATGAGCTCTTCAGTATGGCAAAAATACTGCATGCAGGATATTTACTGCATGTTTCATTCTGCACAGCATGATCATGCACCAGTCTGGTAGCAGTAGTAAGGGACCCCATGCAGCAGGCTTGTGCATGTCATACATCTGCACAGGTAAAGAAGCAATGCCTGGTCTAGAACTATGAACCATGACATTCAGGTTAGTGTTTCCTTTCTTGTAACTGATGCATGTAGTGATATCTATGGGCTGTGCTGTGTGGTCCATGCTGTACCATCACTATTCATCATCAGACATTCCTTCTCATTGGCAAATGAGTATTTATTTATTTTTTTTATTTCAGAACAGTTAATCATATTACTGTCTATAAAAGTTGTGTCTGAGTTCTGACTGACTCCCATTGAGTGATTTCATAAGGCACCATATAAATCACCTTTTTAACTGTTTTGCACAATAAATTCTAGTCAGGTAGTGGCCCTAATTATGCACATACTGAATGTCCTGAAGTGATATAGTAAAAAGTCTTATTTCAGAATTTAACATGAGTTCATATCTTGCAATTGAATGAAAATGTATCAAATTTGTTTTTTTGTATTTTATGCAATCTTTTCTCTGTTTGAACTGTGTTGTCTGTTGAAATACTGCAAATCAGATTATTTTATTTTGCTATACACAATAATTTGTGGATTCAGACAAAACTATTATTGCTTGTGGTGCGGATGTTTATTTACTTGTCAGGATGCACATTTTAATCTGTAATGTTCTTATCTATGTTTCCCTGAAAACTTGTATATTACTACTTTTAAGTTGTAGGTAACTGACAGCTGTAATAACGTCATTGCATACAGCATTAGTGGTTTTAATCAGTATAATTTTATGTTATACAATACAAGTTTCCTTCCACACTGAGGTTTTAATCAGTGCTATTACTGGAATGAAATGCATACAGTTACAAAGTGTCCAAGCCCCCCCCCATTTAATAAATGATTCCCCTTTCAATTAAACATTGACCAGTGTTTGTGAAGGTCAAACTGTAAGTAATGAGAGTGGAATAATGAGTTGGTCTGATGTCATCACCTACTTAATGCAGGTGATCTTACTGATGTAAGAGTACTCTGGCACCGGGACATTGAATGATAAGTTCTGCTAGGTGTAGCTGAATGCTGACATAGCCTGCAGAAAATCTGTTTTTCTTGTTCCCCCTGACTAATTATAGTACTTTCTTGAGAAGCACTTGTAATCTCATGTGATCTACCCCCATGCATCCAGGCCTGCCATCCTCATTAAAAAAAAGGTGAAGCAAACCCCATAACTATATACACATGGAAAACCTCAGCCCAGCCAATAAAAGTTGTACTATATTAATATCTGCACTATTTTAAATTCATTCACAACAGTAAAGGAATTATTAATAAGAGTTATCCTTCTTCAAGCCCCTAGCTATGTCTCTTGTTTGTAACACTCATTTTTCGTTTATTAGTAAAGACATATATGAGCCAACAAAACGTCCTTACCAGTTCAGTACTTCACAATTAAAACATTGTATTTCTACCATGTATGCAGAATCACTAAATGACACCAAAGTAAATACTTTTCACAGTGATCACTAATCATTTCCAGTGCTGTTATAATGATTTTCCATTTACAAATGTCAGCCTTTATAGTATTCACCAAAGCAATTGCACAATGCCCATCATATGATTAAAACAAAATATTTCTTAAAGTGAGCTAATTTTAGATAACTTTGAAATGTTTCATATTAATTTACAACATCTGTATTATTTTTTCTAACTTTAAAAGTCATATACAGCTTAATTCAAGTAATCTTATGAAAATATGGAATGGTTAACTTTATCATGTAAATTTAGATTCATTTATGCACTTTCTATGCAGGCCTATTTATCTCCATGAATCACAGTAATATTCAAAAGTGTATGGCCACTTATGCTTGTGACTTTGTCTTAGCTACTAATGAATGCAGCCTCAGGTTCATGTGAAACAGCTGGGGATAGCAGCTGAGTCAGAAGCAGGCCTCAGCAGTCCCCAGTATACCATGGGAACGCATACATAGCCTCAGTTATGCACATAGCTGACTATGTTTAGAAAAGTCAAAATGGAGTCATGTGCATGTGAGTTTGCTCAACCATGAAGTATAATCCCAGTCTATCTTAATTACCTGAAAGCACTTATCATTTACAAGATATAGCACACACACGCACACAAGCACGCACGCACGCACACACACACACACACACACACACACACACACACACTCACACACAAAATAATTTTTTCTGCAAAAATCATTCTCCATCCCTCCCCCAAAAAAAAAAAAACATTAACACTGCTGATGTACTGCATGAGGCATGTATAAATGACATTCAGGTATAATACTCTAAAAAGGTAGCTAAGGTAATGCACAGCAGCAGTAACAATTGTAAGTTGTAATTACATACTTTATTTTATTCACCGTGGATCATAGGGGCATACTAGGCTATCGACACAGAGGTTATTTCAAGACTAGCCATTTCATCCCAGTTTAATACAATAGATATGCTAGTCAGTACCCATGATTGCATTTAGTAATGCCTGTCCATGTCCAGGAGGGTTGTGTGAATGCATTCCTTTAAAAACATGTAGGTGGCAAAGCATTTTTAGTAAAACCAATCTTGCCAATAATAACAGTGCTTGGTTTATTGCCCCTGCAGGTTAACTGAGTTTAGTTAAAGTTATGTCACACCCCAGAAGGATGGGCTCTAAATATGTGAACCATAGGCCTGATAATACTTTCTTCATTCTGGTTCTGGCACTTGTGATGACTGCAGCACCTATAAAGATAAGAGGCTGTACTCTGAACAGATCAGATAAGAAGACCAAGATTATGGTCTACCTTCTTAGTCATACCTGGATAAGACCCAGATGTGCATAAGGGAGAGTAAGTGGAAGAAGATAGATAAGTTGTAGGAGTTGGGTAAGAACCTGTCATCCCTGACAGGGTTACCCACTCTGGCAAAAAATGCAATAATACATAAGATGACCTACAGAACCATAGGCCTAACCAGCTGGCCAAATGGGTTCATCAGGTAGTTCCAAACAGGACAGAATTCTATAGTAATTTTTTTTTTCATTTTTGGTCATATTAAAGGTAAAAATATATTGCATAATTTAAGGTATTTGCTAGAGAAATTATGTGCCATGACAAGTATGTATCTATAATGTTATTATAATAATGCAAAATAGCATAAACATATCTGTACACAGAACTGCATCTCTATACAAGCATATGCAATGTTTATGGGACAAAATAATTGTCTTTATAAATATAAATTAATGTGTGAATGAGTAAAGAAATATATGTAAGTCTGCATAAATGTCTGTAAATTGCAAAAATACATCTGCATGTATACCTTAACTACATTTTCATATATATAAATGTGTGTATTTATACACAAACAAAACATATTTGCATTGCCACATAATTTCATTTACAGTACTGCATTAACTTAGTAATTAAAGTACATGCAGGACATTTTTGTAAAGAAATGATTTTGTTTGTGTAGGCCAGAATAACTATAATAATTGTATAAAACAGTAATTTCTTCCACAATATTAATTGCATGCACAGGATGGATGAACTCTGTCAGGCACCGCACCTTGTCAGAGTACAGGTTGTGGGAGGGGAGAGGAGTGAAGGGTGCAGTATCAAGTGAATGACCAGCATAGCGACAAATGCCCAGTTGTATTTTTTCTATATACATTTTTAAACCATTCCCTTAAATGATTACAATTATTAGGCAGACAACTATCAAAGTACAAATATATATATTTTTAAGGTTGAATTGAAAGGAACCAAAAACTTCATTGAATTGCTACATTTTTGCCTGAACACAATTCATAGACTATAACATGCAAACCATAAGATTTTAAAGTAGAACCTAGACTATAAGAGTATGGTTCATTCCAGATTACATCCTTTCCCCAAACAGAGAAGCTGGCACACATATAAAGGAGTTACAAGTTATTTATAACTTGCATTAAGGGAATGTTTGGTACAGAATGAGAATTCAGATATGAATATATACTTAAATGCTTACTAAGCAGTAGCAGTTATATCAGTAATGTAAAGGAAAAGGGTGAAATACAGAGAAAGGAAAAAGGGTGAAATTCAGATAAACAACAATTGTCTTATGTCTTCTCTATCTAACCAGTGATGAGACAGCTTACAAAAGACGCCAGAAGGGAAGTGGTAAGCATGAATAATGTAGTAAATGCATTATGCTGTCTTTAACTGACATCATTCATGTATGTAGTTATTTATTTAGTTATTATTATTTATTGACATTTGTTTACCAGGAAAGTTTGACAGGGTAATAAATATCCATTTTTCAGTGGAGGTCCGGTGAAAAAATTCTTCTGAGAGTTAAACAAAATACTAGTACAAATGTAATTAAAAATGCATATATATATATATATATATATATATATAGATATATATATATATATATATATATGTTAAAACAACGCATGCTGCAACATATGAGTGACTTCAGATTATGTTTGAGAAATAAAGAGCATAGATTTCAGTTTATGGTTTTATACATTCAACAAGGTAGTATGGGGGGGTGACATTGTACATAGTGCTGAATTGCAAACTAATCATACACCTGGTTTAAATGTTTGTATGCCTTTAAAACCCTTATTGAAGGGGCATGGGTTCTGCTATTGATTCTAATTGGTTGCTATTTGTTTAAATATGGTAGATTTTAACTGTTTTTTTTTTTTTAGATTTGATGAAGAATTAATGCTCGAAAGTGCTTATATGTGTGTTAAATAAAGTTTTAACCAGTCGTGGTGGGTTTTCTTTTTATCCTGTATGATGAGAGGTTTGGTAACTAAGAATATAAAGTATTTATTAATTTTGACCATACAGCTGAGGTGCATGGACGTAGTCATGAGTTAGTTTGAAATTCTGTGGGAGAGGACATAAAACACATGGTGGCTAGATATAGTTCTGATTGAATTTTGGATAGAGTTCAATAGTTTGGTTAGGCAGTGTGAGTGTAATCTTTGACCCCCAATTATTTATTTATTTATTTTTTGGTTTATTTATTTCAAGCAGGTTTTTGCCTTGAGCGTGCAGAGGGTGATTGGGAGATAGTAATGTAGCACTGAGGAGATAGAAGGGCAAGTAGAGGAGTTATATAGCGTGTTACGGGGTAAAAGAATACAAGCAAGTATTTATAAAGGTTGGCAACTGAAGGCAATCAAATATAAACCATATGTCAATATATATACAACAGACTTGCCCATATTAAATACAATAACCTAACTACAAAGAAATTCCGATACCAAATTAGTAGCATACATTATCTTTTGCTTTCACTAAAAAAGCATTCCTTACTGGATGGAGACATCCATCCTAATCCTGGCCCACATAATGTCCTATCCACTGGACATCTCACCAACAATCCCTCTATTCCCCTCATCCCCAACAAACACCCCAACTCTCTCCTCATTGCACATCTCAATATCCAAAGTGTGAATAACAAAGTTCCCCATCTTCATGCTCTCCTAGATGCACACTCTTTTGATATTTTATGTTTGACAGAGACTTGGCTAAAACCTAAAACACATGATAATGAAATTATCCCACCAGGTTATAACATATTTAGACTTGACCGTATAAAAAGAAAGGGAGGGGGAGTAGCACTTCTTTTTAAAGATGGGCTACAAGTCACCTCTATACCCTATAACCCACCAAAAGACAACCATGCTGAAGTCCTTATTTCCAAATTACAGCTCAATTCTAGTAAATCCTTATATATCTTTTGTATCTATCTACCTCCTGGAAACAATATTAGCATTCTAGAGGATATTCTGAGTTGGATCTCAACATCCTTCCCACAAGAAACTATAATCCTAGGAGACTTTAATATAGATTGGAAGAACATCAGTACTGAACATCCTACCTCTCACATTAACCTTCAAGGTTTCTCTCAGACCATTACCTCCCCAACAAGAATAAACAAACCAAACAAAAAAGAGAGCACTTTGGATTGGATCCTTATTAATAACTACCACCAAAATTATACGGTCGGTATCCTCCCTGACGATATAAGTGACCATTCCTTGACTTATATAATCAGGCAAAAGTTTAATACCGCTCATCTAACTTCATATAGGACTATACGGTCCAACAAGTAATTTAACCAACACCTTTTCCAGAGTGAACTCAGTGCCTGTGATTGGTCTCAGTTAAAAACCCTCCCACTTGAGCAGGCTGTCAAATATTTAAACTCTAAGTTCTTAGAAATCCTAGACAACCATGCTCCTAAACGTACTATCAGAACTAGGTCCAAACCTGCCCCCTGGCTTACACATGAAACCAAGAAAAAAATCCTCTTTAGAAATAAAGCCTGGTCTAAGTGGCAAACTTACCAAAAGTACATCAGATCAACAAAGCTTTAGACATATGAGAAACATGACAAAAAAAGAAATTCTCTCAGATAAAAAAACTTTTACTGTAAAATTCAGCAAGCAAACCAAAACAATCCTCAAATATTCTGGGCAAGTATCAATAGACTCCTCTATCCAGGTCACTCCAGAACACCAACTCCAACAGGTGCAACACATGAGACTCCTATCCAAACTGCCAATGCTTTCAATTCCTTCTTCACAGAGGCTATCCAATCTCTAGCCAGTCAACTAGCTCCTGACAGAGCCAGTCTTCTTAACTCTTCTCGTAGCTCTCTTCCTACCTTCCAATTTCTACCCACCTCAACATATTATATCTATAAACTCATTCTAAAACTTAAGCCTTGTACTCTTTCTGCTGACCAGATCCCAGCCGAATTCCAAGATGGCTGCCGACTAGACTAGTCCCTATTCTTTGAGCTCCTCACAGATTTGTATCACCTCTATTTTTTTACAACTTGGGATTAACATTTTTCCTCAGTTTTTTTCATAAAAGGATTCTACAAAGCTTTCTACATATAGTTGGAATATTTTTACCTTTGGAATTTTTATTTTGTGACATATTTTACCTCAGAACAGTTTGTGGTGTTATCTGATTTGGGCACCTGCTGCTTCAGAATTTTTCTGGAACTTGTCACCCTGGTAACAACATCTAATCTCTGGGCATGGCTACTAAATCGGAGTCTATGGATGCTCAGTCCACGAAGGCCAAATTTTCTTCAGTGCACTCACCTGAAAAAGATACCACTTCCAAAAGATTGAGAACATCCAAAAATTCTCCTGAACCTGCCAAAGTAAGTAACAAAGAATTAAATGACTCAAACTTTTATTTAGATGAGCTAAAGCTAGCATTAAAGCCTATACAAAGTGCTATTCAGAACTTCTCAGAAAAATTTACTGACTTTGGTAATACTTTAAAGCAAATAAATGACAGAATGAGTACTATTGAAAACAGTAATTCAGCTTTGGAGATAAAAATTGAGTCATTGGAAAGTGATTTAAAGTCTAAAGATAAAGCTATTTCTGAAATACAATCTAAATTGATAGACTTAGAAGCCAGGAGCCGCAGAAACAACATTATTATTCGTGGTCTGCCAGAATCTTTTGATAAAAATAATCTGCTGTCTGTGTCCAAGAGTATTTTTGAGGCATTACTAAACTGTGAAGCATCCTCAAAAAATATAACTGTTGAGAGAGCACACAGAGCACTACGTGCAAGTCAAGATGCTTCTTCACCAAGGATAATATATACAAAATTATTAAATTTCCAAGATGCTTTTCAAATCTTGCAAGCAGCTAAAAGTAAAAAACAGTTTATATGGAAATCACATAAGTTGTCATTCTCACAGGATTTTCCTCCTCAAATAAAACTAAACAGACAAAAACTTTCTCCCTATTGTGCAGACCTAATAAAAAGAGGGATAAGATTTCGCATGTCTTATCCAAATACCTTGTCCTTTACATTTAATGAAAAAAGGTTTATGTGTTCTGATCCTAAGGAGCAAAAGATGTTTTTTTTAAAGCATTTAAAAAGCTTCCGGATTCAATTTCCTAACATTTCATTTATCTGTTTGGGTACAAATGTGATGAATATATATATTTCTTTCTTATAAAGGATATGTTCCTACAGATAATATGTGTAATTTACTGTGAAATATATTCTTACTAAGGGTATACAAAATGTTTATATATACACAAATATGTTTATTCATTCTTGTTTCTCTTTAGAAAACAGGAAAAGTTTTTTTGCTTTCTTTATTGTGAAGTCAGAAATGCAAACTCAGCTTTCAGCCCTTAAATAAGCCTTGTGGTTCCCTCACGCTCTGAGATTTAGTTTTTATGTGTTGTTTAATTATAACAAGTTAAATGCTAATATGATAGTTTTCTCATAAATGCTATGCTATTACAGACAGTATGAGTTATATATTTTTCAATATCTGCTTCTGCCAAGAGTGTGTACAGTGCCTAAATATATATACACATTATATTTCTTTTTTTACTTAAAGAAAAGGAAAAAATGCTGATTTGTTATGTGCTTATATGCTTTTTCACGAGTAAGGTGATGGCTTTTAAAGTTGAATTAGCATTGCAGATGTTTTTTATGTTTCCCCAAATAGCGTACATGTTTTTTTTTTAGTTTAAATAATTACAGTGCCCTAGTTCAGTCATAAACATTTTGGAGGGAGATATTATGACTCTCGAGACTGGTCTGAGAGAAAATCTTCTATTTCTCTCATCAGCGGATGTTTGTGCTATGCCACGCACCTTCATGTAGATACGGAGCTCGGCGGTGACGTCATCATTGCAGAGGAGACTCGCTAGTGTTAATGTAAAGCTAGCTTCTGTAATGTAATGTGCATTAATTCACACACATTAAATCATCCACTTTTTTCTGTTGTTCCTTTGTGTAAATCACTCCAAAGAAATCGCTGATGTGTAATCACCTCATCTTGAATAATCTGAGAATTATAACACATTTTAAAGCCATATCATAAAAACACAGAAAGTACTCAGTATCCTAAAAGCGCATTTTTAGTACAAGTGGATGCTCTGAAAAGATAATCCTACATCTATAAATAACTAGTCAAGTGTTAATCACGGCTTCAAAGCCAGCCAACTAAATGTCATCAAAAACAAGAAGGTTTAGTACAAACCGACCATATCAATATGACAAGCCACTATATAAAAAATGAATGGAATGCTTCATGACTAATTTAAGGAGAATAAATTGAAGTTGCACAAAATAATCATATTCTAGCAACTTTGTCAAGCTGAAAAACCAAGGTCCTGTAACATAAAAAGTTTTGATTCTCAAATGTATAAGAGAAACAGGAAGCCTTTATATAGGACTTAAAATGAGGAAGCTCTTTAGCCATTATTGTTAATACCCTAAGAAGACAATACAAGATTCAATCTTGTCACCTTCTCCAAGACAAAATATACTAAATGTTCTGAAACTCAGAAAGTTGGTGACTGGAGCGCTTGTGAAACTACCATTTCATACAGAGAAATCTGAATCAAATAATTCTGCAGAAAAACATTGTTTACTTAGATACTAACTGATCATTATAGCTTTGAACACCTCAGTCTCACAAGATATGTATCACCCCAGGTCATTCTTTGCATAACCATATTCATTAAAACACAATAATAATATGGCTGGGAGATTCCAAATCACTTCTGAAAGTTACAGCTTGAACTTCAGAAAAAGTGTCTGTTACATTTCTCAAATCGACAAGTTAAAATGTTATTTGTGCTGCCTATACCAACCAGATTGTGCCTGCTCTCATTACAAATGTGGTTCACGGAGCAGGGGTGCGCTGCAATTCTTACTGTCATAAAGCTTTGCAGTACTTCCTCATGGCAATCAAGTCGCAAACATAATTTGTGATGTTAGTACTTATCAACGCTACGTCTCAGAAAAGTTATCTTGTGGGAACATGCCTTGTCCAAACAGAAACAAGCAAACAAAAATTGCAAATACCACAGTTGTTAAAAAGATACCTATCTTTATGCTCCGTGCTACAGAGAAATGTGTGTGCTTCTCACTTCTTTAACACTGCTTCCCAAAAGAGGAGAGACAATATTTGTTGATGGGAAACTCTTTGAAAGAAATATGCATCAGGTATGCAGGCTTCTGACTGCATATACAACTCATAACCCAGATATTCAGCAACAAGGAAGTCATAAATGGTATTCAGACATACTTACTTTATTTATTTTACATTTGTTTACCAGGAAAGTCCGATTGGGATAAACCCCATTTTTAGTGGAGGCACTGGGAGAAAAGCTCCACATATAGTTATTATATAAAATTTATATAAGAAATTATACAAAATCTATATTGTACTAAGCGAGATATAGTCACGGAATGGCAAGTCTAAACGAAGACATATAACTCAAAAAACAGCAGTCACAAATAAAAACATGTACACGATAAAGGGTAATTGTTCTGTTTAAATTATTTTAAGTGTACATACAGAAGAATGGTGGAGTGCATTTATTAATAGTTTACTGTTTTTTTTTTATTTAAGAAATGTCTCTCAATTATATAATTTTATAATGACGCATTTATTTATTCTGGGACTGAAAGTTGAAAGGTGCTACAGGGGGTACAGCCATGAATGTTTTTCAGAACTATGTTTCATATGTTTACACTCTGAGTTAGACATTATTGTTATAACTGTTCACAAATATCACCAAAATGAAACACAATGTTTTTACTGTTTAATTATTTGCTTGAATTTAATACATCTTGTTCTGATATATATATGGCTATCTTATACATAGTCAAAACATCAATCTATCTTTGATACAATCAATATTAGTTTGTACAGCAAGTATTATATATATGGGGTAATATCAAACTTATTTTCCTTATACTTTTCATATATGATAATATATACATAAACTTGATTCATTTTAATATCTGGATTACAATGTTGAGGAATTTCTTTAATTTGCTATATATTTTACTCAAAATTGGAGCTTATATGATGAATAAGTGAGTAGGGATTGAGCATGTTGGACATCTTGATTTCAGTTATATATGTAAATATGTTTGATATTACAATAAGGTTTTTTTGTTTAGTTAAGCATGTATATATAGTTTATTATGTTTATACATTGCAATTGACATTGAAAATGTTAACCAAATTCATTTACTTAATTCATTTTTATTTTTCTTCTCTAGTAGGGGATGGGTGGCTAGGCACCGGGGTACTTGGGAAGAAATATTACAGAATCTTTAAAACAACTTTTTTAGGGAGACACTATGATACAATATAACAAGTATAAGGTACTGAGGTTTATAGTTAATATTACATTTTGTCAAATCTTAGTTATATGTTATATATTTATCTCTATTTAATATTATGACATTAAATATTGACTCATGGAATGTGAGAGGATTACAAAATAAAAACAAGAGATCCCTACTATTTCATTTGTTATTTAAATCCCAGGCTAATATTTGCTTCTTACAAGAGACACACCTAACCAGAGAAGACTTCGATAAAGAAAAAAACAAGAAATGGATTAAAATGATAGTAGCAGCTGGTAATAGTACAAAATCAAGTGGGGTAGCCATTATAATTAAAAACACATTTCAGGGAACTATTTCAGAGGTGAAATATGATGTGAATGGAAGATGGTGTTACATTATTTCCTGTTTTTATAACATTGACAAGCCAGTTATATTCTTTAATCTTTATGGCCCTTGTGAACAACAACATATCTTCTTTATACAAATATATAATATTCTATCTTCTTTCAAAGATCATTATTTTGTTCTGGGGGGGGATTGGAATGCTATCATTAATCCTGAAACTGACCGTACTAGTAGATCCTCCTAACTTTCAAGCATCCATTGCTTTGGAAGAAATAATAATAGATTTAAACCTTACAGACCCTATCTCTCTCATAACACAGTATGATAAAAGACTTTTTCACATATTACTCAAAATGCTATAAATCATGGTCAAGATTAGATTTTTTCTTATTTCTAACTGTCTTACTCATAGGAAGATTAATTACTCTCTTGAACCTAGATTTTTTTTCTGACCACTCCAGAATATCTCTTGGAATTAGTTTGGCCTCACATACACCAAAATTATCTTCATATAATAGTTGGACATTGAATAATAATTTACTTTCAAATGAAAATACACATAAATTAATAACTGAAACAATAAAAGAAACATATCTTAATCTAGTCACATCAGATATTCCTTTAGATATACAATGGGCATGCAAGGCAACTCTTAGAGGTATATTAATTAACAAAGCATCATATTTTAAAAAACAATATAGAAATAAAGAAATACAATTAAAATCAAAAATTCAAAATTTGGAAAATCAATACAGAATATGTCCCGATTCCTCTACATATGAACTATTATTGAGTTCCCAAAAAGAATTATTGCTTCTACATCAACATAACCTTACCATTTCGGAGCAAAGGTTATTAGCTACATACTCGGAATGGGCACAGGTTCCTTCAAAAGTGTTAGCCAGAATAATTAAAGGTAATCAATCTCTTCCTAGAATTTCGTCACTAAAATACAACAACAAGAGTTACAACACTGATCTGGAAATTATGCAGCTTTTTACATCATTGTTTTCAGAGATATACTCAAAGGAAAATAATCCTAGGGGTAAACAGCATATAGTTAACTTTGCGTCTTCTATTAAATTTCCTAGGTTAAATGATCAACAAAAAAACACACTCTCTGCCCCATTGACTATTAAAGAAATATCGGAAGCTATTAGTAGACTTAAGACTAGTAAATCTCCGGGACCAGATGGCTTCACATCTGAATTTTTTAAAACTTACTCATCTGAGCTTTCACCCCTTCTTTTTGAAATTTTTAATTATATAATGATTTATGGTATATCTGATTTGTATTGGAATACCTCAAAAACCATTTTAATTTTGAAAAGAGACAAAGAAAAAACTGATCCTAATAATTATAGGCCTATCTCTCTGATTAACATTGATATTAAAATCTTAGCCTCTTTACTTGCTTCTAGACTAAAAGGTGTTTTACCATCTTTAATTTCTTTGGAACAAGCGGGCTTTATGTCACATAGACATTCGTGGGACAATACCTTGACAATTGATGCTCTTATTCACTTTACCAAAAATGACTCAAATCCTATGTATGCATTAATTCTTGACGCTGCTAAGGCTTTTGATAGGGTTAACTGGGACTTTTTGTTTCACATTATGTCTTGTTTCAATATACCATCTACTTACATAGACTCTATTAAAATGCTATATAAAAACTCTTATACTTTTCTTTATATCAATAGGAAAATATCCAAAAATATAAAGATCATTAATGGCACAAAGCAAGGATGCCCGTTATCTCCTTTCCTATTTAATTTATATATAGAACCCCTATTATTATATATAACACAAAACACCTTCCATAATATTCCTAGAATTTTTAACACTAAAGTTTGTTTGTCCGCTTTTGCAGACGATCTTATATTATATTTTCAAACACCCTGCTCAGATTTTTCTAAACTAATTTGTTCCATTGAAAAATTCTCAGAGGTCTCTGGATATCAGATTAACACTCAAAAAACACATATTCTTCCCATAAATCCACTTGCTCACAAGTTATATTTGTTTCCTGACTCCACTTTCCGGATAGTTCAGAATTTCAAATATTTGGGGATTCATATAAATCATAATGGTCTTTCCACATTTCATAATAACCTAGCTAAAGTATGGTCATTGATTATACTTGATTTGAATAGATGGAAATTGTTAAATCTATCACTTTTATCAAAAGCAGCTATAATAAAAATGAATATTCTTCCCAGATTGTTATTTCAATTCAATGCTGTGGATCAGCTGATTCCAAAATCTTTTTTCTCAAAAATCAATAAAACTTTGGCTAACTTCTTGTGGTTTCCTAAATCAGTAAGAATTTCTTACATTAAGTTAATTTCACCTAAAAATAGGGGAGGACTTGGTCTTCCCAATTTTCATATTTACTACTTGATTATCTCGGCCAATAAACTATTATTAATCTTAAATATAAATACTGAGAAGTATAGTCAGTATCCTATTTGGACAAAATTATGGTATCAACATATTTTAACTAAAAATATCAATCCACTAGCTCTTCCTTTCCTTTCATTAGGTGTCATGAATAAGTTAAAAATTCCTAACTCTCTAAAACAAAAAATTATTGCTTTTCAAGAACTGTTAAAACTTGTAAATTTAGAAAATATATTTCAATTAATGCAACCTCTCCATTCAAACCCTAATATTAACTTAGACAATATTTCTTTTAATCTTTCAAATTTTCCCCTGATTAAGGATCTCACTGTTTGGGATCTGATACAGTACAAGAATGAAACTCTCTCTAATATACGTAAAATTCTCAAGGTTAACACTAATTATCTAACCATTTTACGTCAATTGAGAGATGTTATTAATGCTAAGTTTCTACACATCAATGTAGATAACACCGATATCACTAACTATAAAGTGATTATAAAAGTCCTCACGCTTCCAGAGAAAATGTTATCTAAATCTTATAATCTTATAAATCAAATAATTCATAATACAGTATGTCTTTTTTCTACTTATTGGGACAAACACAACTCTCACATATCTATAAATCAGAAACTCTCAGCTATCAAAAATACATTAGAATACTCCCTTCAAAAAACTCTTTTACACTCAACTAATGATTAACAATAATGCATATTTCACTCCTTCTAAACTTAACAAATTTGATGCTAATAAATCGCCCTCATGTTCTTGTTGTTCACATCCTAATGCAGATCTTTTACACATTTTTTGGTCTTGTCATCATTCACACAAACTTTGGACCTCCCTAAAAGTCCGTTTACAGAAAATGGGATATCATAAATCCACCTTATCTTGGGAGACTGCATTACTACACTTACCAAATATTTATCTCTCTAAATTGGACATGCAAGTGCTAATATACATATGTTCACTTATAAAATTATATATCACCCAAAATTGGCTGGATCGTACTAAACTGAATTGGAATAATTTTAAAATTCTAGCCCATACATACATCAGTACGCAGAAAATGATAGTGAAAAGTCCCAAGAAGTCAACACATATTAACAAAGCTATAGAAAAGGTGTTACATATTATTAATAGTGTATAGATGGCCACCCTCCTTTTGGGATTTGTAGACCTCAGTCTCACTTATATCCTTATACTTATTTTTATCTTAGATCAATACTTATTTTGATATATTCTTTGGTTAACATTTGTATATGATGTAGATAGTTAAGTGTATATTCTTAAACTGCATTGAGACAAAACATTCATCTTACAAAATTGTGTCATCATAAATATCTCCTAATGTTTCATTTTTAATATGTATTCTAATTTTTGCTGTTGCTGTTATATTTCTGTATTGTTAAAAATTCAATAAAAAGTTTTTTGAAAAAAAAAAAGATCCCAGCCGAATACCTGCAAAAAGCAGCTAAAGAAGTAGCATACCCAATATCCATCCTGATTAATAGAACTACTAACGAGGGAAGCATCCCTAACATCTGGAAAATCTCGCATATTATCCCCCTACACAAAGGTGGCAACTCAAATGAATACTCTAACTATCGACCTATAGCCCTACTATCCCCCTTAGCAAAAATAATGGAAAAATGTATTCACCATCAGCTTCTAAACCATTTAATTCAACATAACAAACTAGCTGAAAGCCAACATGGCTTTAGGCCATTCCACAGTACTACTACTGCCCTTTTATCTTTTACTGATACCATAAGCAAAAACCGCAATAACAATGTTCTCTCTTCCTCTCTATTTATTGATCACTCAAAAGCATTTGATATGGTAAACCACTTTCTACTTATAAATATTCTGAAATCACTCTCTCTTGACACTTTGGCTGTACAATGATTTACTTCTTACCTCAGCAATAGGCAACAGGCTGTGCTCTGGGAGAATAAACTATCATCCCACCTTCCAGTCTCACTTGGTGTCCCTCAGGGCTCCATCCTAGGCCCTCTCTTATTCTCAATATATATCAATGATCTCTACCTAGCTATTCCTCAGGCAACATGCATACAGTATGCAGATGATTCAACTTTAATCTGTGCAGCTGAATCTTCATCTGAACTACAATCCCTAACTCAGAAAATATTTAACATAGTTGAGACTTGGTTCCTAAAACGTTGCCTCCTCTTGAATTCTCAAAAAAAGCTCCTTCTCTTTACGCCTACCCATAAATCCATGCCTTTAGATTTCTCTGTCATTTCTAACAATGTCACCCTCATATCCCCTGATTCTACCACCAAACTCCTAGGAATAACTATAGACAGTTACCTCAGCTTTGATAACCATATTAATAACACTATAAAAACAGTCAACAGAAAAATGGGCTCCCTATACCGGATCAAATATTTTCTCACTCCAACAGCCAGAACTACTATTTCCCACTCTCATCTAATCTCAACACTCCTCTATGCCTCACCAATCTACACCAACCTATCCAAGAAGAATCATTATAAACTCACTACATCTTACAATAACATTGCCAGATTTGCTACTTGTAATCGCTTTAGAACTCACCACTGCCAGAATCTAAAACAACTAGGATGGCTTGAACTGCAAAATCAGCTTTATTTTAACCAACTAACCACTGCTCATAAGATTCCCAACCAGCCCAACAACACTCCTATACTCTCAAACCTCATTACTCCATATGAAAATCTTAATACCTTACGCTCTGCTATCAAACTTCTACTTAGTATTAGTAAGTCTAACAACATGGCAGGAAACTCTCTTTTCTCAAACACAACTGGAAAATACTGGAATCTTCTACCTAGTGATCTTACATCACTTCCTTCCCTACCCCACTTCAAACAAAAACTCAAAATATACCTTAGAACACACTGGCTATGCCCTTGCACTAACCCTGACTAACCCACTACCTCTATGACTAAGTTTCTCCTAACTCCTCTCTAATTATAACTTAATGCTCTTTCTCCAAACTTTAGAAGAATAGCAAACCCGCGTGCAGTTATGATCTACCTCACATGGATATCTTGTTCAATATGTTATCGTTACTCTTATGCAACCGTTCTCAGGAATTGTAAACCTGAAAGTCTTATCTACCTCATGTGAATATTCTTGTTCCATATTGTAAATATTTGATTTGCAATATACTGTAAAATGTTTTGTATCTACTGCTATGTTAACTGGATTGTAACCTTACAAACACTGTTTTGTATTTGTAACCTTATATATATTGTTATAATGTATCTGTCTTGGAGCTTTTCTCCCTGGGTCTCTACTGAAAATGGACATATATCCAGTTGGACTAGCACGGTCAACAAATGTAAAATAAATAAATAAAAATAAATACATATAAATGCAGTATTCTGTCTTTAACTCATTTCATTAATGTTTATAAGCAAGTATTTATAAAGGATAATAACTGAGTTACTACAGTGCTTTCGGTACATTACTGCAACCAAATGTGAAAGATGTGTCAATGTCTAAAGGCAGCATGTTGTCTTTAATTGATTTTATTACATTTCACCTTCGGGATGTCATCCATCCCTGGTAGTTATCATATTGACAACACAACCTGAAGAGTCAACTCAGTAGTCAAGGAATTGTGGACTCACACAGTAATCTAGCCTCTGGCTATCACATGTCTACCGTAATGAGGAAATTATTGTATGTTGTGCAACTTATAAACAAAGGTATGGCATCTAGGTGTAAGGAGGTTATTGTTCCAGTGTATTCAACATACATCAGACCTATTACTGAATCCAGTGCCCCATTTGGTATGTACCTAACCAGGCAAATCCAACAACTGGAATGTCCACAGAGGTTCCTCACTAAAGGAATATAGGGAAAGGAATAAGTGACATAACCTCTGCAGATGCCTCAAAGACTTACTCCTGTGCTCTGTCACCTATAGGCTGTTGAGGGGAGGTCTATGCCTGGCATACAGGGAATTGTCAGAACCCATTCTGATGGACCCCCTGCATATCCACAAAACAAACCGCACCAGAATTATCCATTCTAAAGACTTAAACCTTACCTGTGATAAATAGGAACTTCTGGAGACACAGATATGCATCCCAGAGACTACCCATTCTCCGGAACAGGTTCCTCATCCATGTGAAGCAGAGTTCCTCCCTAATCTAATTCAGTTGTAACTTGGATGATTGGACAGGGAACAGGAAATTCATCTGTGGTTTGGCATCTATATCTCTAACTGACACAGACAGCCTGTAAATGGTTCCTCTCCCAGGCACCTGCTTGCAAATATTTAATCTCATATTCCCTTGTTTTCTCTTTTCAAGGGTACCAGAACTTGTCAGATATTTGGAATGCATGGTTAGGTTTAAAAAAGGACCTATTAGTCATTAGCCAAATATTGTACTGAAACCACATTTTATAGGTTGATAGGTTCATAGTTGTGTATGAAGCTATCAACTAATAAAGCATGGTTTCAGTACAATATTGCAAACAAATGCATATCAGGCATAAATATGACATATAATTATCATTTATATTAGTGAAAGTAGACTGCAAAATGTAAACCCCACCAACATTTGGTTACAAGGCACTCAGTTCCGAAGTATACATAAGCACTTCTCATTCATTCTTACTCCAATAAAGATTGATAAAATAAAATAGTTTTAAAGTAAGATAACTGAATGGTGTATAACATTATCTGTGAATTTATTATGTGTATTTTCCCTTTTGTCTCTCCCACACTTTCTTCCCTGTTTTGTTTTAATTTTAATTACACGTTCCTTTGTCCCTTTTTTATTTTTCTTTCTCTCCGATTTCTCTTCATTTTTTTTTTTTTGCAGGCACAAATTCCTCAGAAGCAGCCCAGACACGTACCTCCCAGGCATACCTGTCAACAGTCCAGATTTTTATCTCATGTTTTCAGTCATCCCTAATAAAATTTGTGATTTTCTGGCAAATCATTGAGGGTTTAAGTCACTAAGTAATACTGAATAATAGTAGACATTTTATTTTCAAACTTCATATCATCACTACAATACATAATAATAATAATAATAATAATAATAATAATAGTAATAATAATAATAACACAAAAACCTGCTCTTCAAGCACACATCTAAGAGTGTATCAGCAGTATTTAAAATCTGCCCCTATTTTTGGATGTTTGTCCCCCCCATTAGTTTTGGCTTTGCCCAGATTTCTTACACTGAGAGGTTAAGAGGTATGCTTACAGGTAATGGAGCATTCACCCTCTGCCTGTCCAGATATGTCCTCACAGGGTCAGGCAGTGACACCAGTCCTGTAGGCACCCTGGCACATGGCAGCCTGGCTAGTGTTACTGAACATGGGCTTTGGGACTTGGATAGTGACGGGCTCAAGCAGGTAATGGACAGTCAGCTTCCGCTAATAGAGACATTCATTAAATGCCTTGAAGGTTCACTGCCCCAGATGGCACTGACATTGTGCCAACAGTGGCCCCAGCCCCTCAACATCAGGTCTTCCACTGCAGCACCATCTGACAGTGGAAACATTTAAGGATTCATGTTCTGGGGACTCTTGCTGGGCACCACTCATCTCTTCTTCCCCTTTCCTCTCTGCTAAACCCTCTATCCTAATTACCCCTACATTACCCTCTTATAAAAAAATGTAAAAATAGAGTGGTCTACCCCTGACAAAACAAGCACAACTTCTCTCCCATTTTGATGTGTTCCTCCTATGTCTCCCTCTTTGTTGTGTCTCCCCTTTTTCAGTCTTTCCTGTCTCCCCATTTCCATTCTTTAAGGCAATTAAAATGGTGCCCATATAAGGATATTTATAAAACATAAAAAACCTCCTCATTATTTTAAAAAAATGAGTAGTATAAGCTGTATAGTATGCTGCTTGCCTTAAGTCTTTCATGCATGACCATTCATAGTTGCCTCTGACTTGAATGCAAAGCCTAAGGCTTTCACATTGTCTTTCGTATATACTTAATGCTTATCTTTAGGTACTTTATAGTGTTGCCACAAGTGGGACTGTTTTTCAAAATGCCTTCACTTTTCTTTAGTGTGAATGACGGTACTTTTCTATTAAACCCCTACCACGTCTTCGCGCTGCTGTGTTTCAGCGCTATTTTATCATTCATGCAGGACTGACAAATGTGATGTGAAAACAATCATTTTCATTAGGTAAGGTTACCTTTTTTCTATTTCATTTGGCAGGCAGGCAGTACTGCAGAGATGAATGTCTTGTGTGGTGCTGCATGATCACAGTTTTTACAATGTGGAGGACGACTCCTTTCATTTGCATGTGAGGGCTGACTGAATACACCGGGGACTGTGAGCTTTGGCAAGACCTTTTTTTTATGGGTATTGTACTGCAGTACAACTGTGAAGACTTTTTCAGAGCACCTCACGTAGCTGAAAACATTCAGCTGCAATGCGATGTGTTCTTTATAAACTTTGCAGTTGTTGATTTGAGAGCTGTACGCATTAATCCTGAGAATACATGGTAAACATCACCCGATCCAGGCATATCAAGTAAGTAGTATGAATCTTTTCACCTTCTCTCCTAATGGTATTCCCCTACATTAACCTTCTTCTACAGTGAGACAGGATTCTCTCTTAAGTATTATACTGAAAAGGTAACTAGCTTCTGGCCGAAACCATGTGTAAAAAAAAAACCTCCTGCAACTGGTAGGGGTTTAACTGTGGACTGCAGCTATTTCTGCAATGACCAAACAGTCCTGTACATCTAACATGACAACAGACACTTGTCAGTCAGTTGTACAGAAGTAGTTGTCACCTACGAACTTGTGCCCGGTCCTGAAATACCAGCGAAATACAGCAGCACGAACTGGTAGGGGGTTTGACGGAAAAGTACCTGAATGACCTGTGCTAGGTATATTTGCACGTAAGTGTCACAGCACTCTTTGCCGATGACTGCTACATAGCTACTCCTGGAGTATGAATACCACCCTATGACTGATTGTACTTTTAAAGCAAATTTAATGTTTTCAACTTGTACTATAAGTACTATAAGTGTAGTTTCTGGATCTATAGTAAGGTAAAGACACACATATCCTTATATGATTAACTATCCTTTAGAAAAGATGGAGACAAATAAGGGAGCTGCAAAATCCCAAAGAATAAGGCACCATGCCTGGAACAACAAATTAATTATTATTGCCATCATTCATGAAAGACAAAAAATATAAGGGAGATGACAGTACCAGTGATTTTTAATACAAGAAAGTAATATTATATATATATATATATATATATATATATATATATATATATATATATATAAAATTCTCCTTTATAATCTCAAAATACTGAAATCTCAAATTTCAGTATCTTTAGAACATAAATGTGAATTTTTAAAATAGCAAAAGTGCATAATTGCAAATTTGAATATGTCTTTTATGGCTTTACGCTACATTGTGTGCGGTGGTTTGTGTGGATGGTGTCCGGTGTCGTGTGTGGATTTAGTTGCAATTTAAGGTAAGTGAGTGTTTTGTAAGGGTCTTGGGTGGGAGTTTGGATGTATGTGAGTGTGTTTGTAAGTTGTACGTGTGGGTTAGGGTAGGCAGGTGGAAAGTATGAGTGTGTAACTGGTGGATGTGTATGTGTGTGTGTGTGTGTGTGTGTGTGTGTGTGTGTGTGTGTGTGTGTGTGTGTGAATGTGAGGGACTGTAGAATGTCTGGGTGTGAGTTTGCTGTCTTTTCCTGTTTGTGCGATCTCAAAGTTGGTATATATAAGTACGGGGGTGTGGGGGGTGCAGGGAGGCTTGCCCCCCCCGCTTATATGTAGTTTAGGTTTGTTGATGTGTGTTATTGTGTTAGTGTGTTTATTTGTTTGACTTAATGTAGTGTGGGTAGGTTGGTCTATATGTTGTGTGGTGTATGGTGTGTTAATGTTCGCGATTTTGTGTTTCGCAGTTTTGGGGTTTCGGGATTTTGACCATTCGCCTTTATGGTCTTGAGATACTGAAATTCGAGTTTTCCATATTTCTAAATTATAAAGGGGACCTATATAAATATATGTGTGTGTATATATATATATATATATATATATATATATATATATATATATATATATATATATATATATATATATATATATATATATATATATATATATATATATATATATATATATATATATATATATATATATATATATATATATATATATATATATATATATATGTATATATATATATATATATATATATATATATATATATATATATATATATATATATATATATATATATATATATATATGTATATATATATATATATATATATATATATATATATATATATATATATATATATATATATATATATATATAATATATATATATATATATATATATATATATATATATATATATATATATTTAAATGGGTCTACTTTTAAAACTCGAATGCCCAGAATACCAAACCTGAAAAGACTGAGAAGAAAATAAGAAAATATCGGTATCAAAATTTTGAAAACCAACAATACCGAATGGTTTAATCTCAAAACCCAAAAAACATAAAGAACCTATAGTTATCATTCAGCAATTTTGCAGGGGGATGTGCCCCCCTGCACCCCATGCAAATTTAATATACCAACTCCAAAATCGCACTATGTTGAGTACAAGAGAAGAGTGTAGCGATCACTACACAAGATACCAGCATTCCTTAATACCTGCTTCCTACAACAAGACATTTCAACAAACTGCAAAAAACTCTGTCAAAATCAGTACTATTTTACTATACCTTTGGTTCACATAGCATACAGCTTTACCTTTCCAACATTCGATATTCCGGCATTCAGCATTATTGTTTTTTCATATTTTGAGATTTCATTATTTCCTTCTCGTTCTTTTCAGGTTTGGTATTCTGGGCATTTGGGTTTTAAAGTTAGACTCATATAAATATATATATATAGGGTCTGCAGTATTCCTTAAAAGAGCCACTAAATGCATTTCCCTTCACCCTGGCAATAACCATCTTAATTAGACCTGAAGAATAAACCTACAATGAAAAATGTGTTTAGCATGTACATTCAGCACTAGTGATTCATTGTTTGGGTGTTTCCAACTTTCTTTAATTTCTTTATCTGAAAGAAAATAGAACACTTCTAAAGACCTTCAAACTTAACAAATGATATTTCATAACTCAGAGGTATTTACAGGATAATGCAAAAAAAAACTGAGTAATGTTCCTGTGTACATTTCAGGTGCTTTCTTCTTTCTTTATTCTGCTTCACCTGATGTGGGGAAGTAAGCAAACCTGCCTATTTTAAATTAATTTAACAAACTAGACTTTTTTGGTAAAATATAGTCAATTCTTTGTCAGAGAAATGTTTCAGCAAACAGCTGCATTAATCCAAAGAACAAATTGACACTATCCTTCATTTTCTGTTACAACTTTTTATTACTTTATTTTAAACATCAGCATACTCAAAAAATGTTCTATTGTCCATTGCAAGCTTTCTTGTAATGGGTCCAGTTCTCATCTCACCTCTAAATAATATTTTCACATCTCACTATAATTAATGACCGGAGTTCCTAGCCTTTCCTGAGCTACATTGTCTCTTTCTACTATTTAACAAAACTCGGGTTAATGTACAAAATTAACTGAAATGTGGAAAATATTCTTAAGTTTCAGGAGACAAACATTTCTGAATATATAGCATTAAACTATGGTATGATATCCTAATAATACAATGTTTAAAAAAATATTCTATATGGTATATCTTTCTACTTGTTGATGGGTAAGGTGCAGACATTTGTAAAGGTAATATCCCTAGCACAAAATCATCATTACCCCTTGAACCTTTCCACTAGTCTGTGATTGTCAGCAGATGGTCATCTGCCATATGTGCTTCCATTGGTAACCTGTGCTTATTTATATTTTTAAGAAGTTCCATAATCCCTGCTTGCATTTACTGTGAAAAATAATCACTGAGATTCATTAACATTCATGTAGGCGTCACGCAATGTCTAACCAATTTGACAGCATTAGATTTATGAGAAGCAGAGCTCACTGTGCTTATACAATTATAAGCAGCTTTTTGTGGCCAGCAGAAGTGTTGATGGCTATGAAAAGATACAGGAAACCTCAAGCACACAATGTAGACAAAACAGCTTGACTGCAGGCAAACCTGTTATGCAAGCACATGCAGACAGCTTATAATCAGCTTTTACAGCCCAAGCCTGAAAGTGGTCAGTATTGATTAGTGCATTGCCTCATTAAGCAAAAATAAACAAAGTAAGAGCAAGTTGATTTAAAGAATTAAGATGCAAAGGGCATTACATGGGGAGAATGTACAGGGAGTACAACTGTACTAGCGGAGAAATAAGTAAGAGGAGATGGTAAACAGAGAAAATGCACTCAGATAATGCAGCCATGTGTGCTTATGTCACAAAGAAACATTTTAAGCATAAAACTTCCATATTGATGTATAATCCTGTTCACAATTCTTGACCCATATGCACATAAATAAAAATGGACATGCTAACAAACAATGTTTGAGGGCCACAAAACAACAATGCAACAAAGAGGACTCAATGTGATATAAATGTTAATAACATGCTGAGTTGAGATAACAGCAAGGACAGTAGATACATTAGGGGCTATTCACATGGATTACTGTTGCTGAATATAACATGCATATACAGGGAATGTATGTGTAATAACAGTACTGCTGTATTGCCCACTTCATATAAAACAAAATGATTAAGCTAATAGCCATTGTGTCATGTACTTCAGAAAGGGACATGTTTTTGCCATTTGTCGTCATTTGGCAACCGTAGAAAGGAGTATGTTACAATGAAACATGTATTAGACAAGCACATGATGTGCATTTATATAAATCCTTAACAGTAATATAATAACACTCAAAATAAACAAATGCCAAATCCCAAAAGAGAGTTGATTACATTTCATTACTTCAAGGTCTCCATTCATAAATGGAGCACATCTGCTATATGATTATACTGGGCATGCTCACAAGAAATTACAGCGAACACTGTCATAACAGCATGTAAACAACACAAACACACAACAAAGTGCCCTAACACAGACTGGATCACACTTTATGATGATCTTCAATTATGCCATACAGTAATAAATGTTAGCTAAACCATCATGTCCTATATAGCTCTACACCGTGAAGAAAAGAGTTACAGTAATATATAAATGTTCAGATTAAAACATGCAATGCAGTGCATTATTATTTGGAAAATAAGTAATGCCTGTGAGCAATGACATATTCGACATTTGTATCTGGCCAAACCTGAACACATGTCAGGACAGACATCCTAAAGCTGCATATCAACCTCTGACACCACAGAAACAGGCATACTGTTTGTGCCATGAAGAACAGGCTTGAAGGGTTTACAACACTTCCTTATTGTAATGGGCATGGATCGCCTACTTTGGAGGGTGATACCTTAAAAATGTGGCCATCTGACTGTGCCATAAATACTTTGTTTGCCTAAGCTAGTCCTGTTTGACGCACTTATCTGACAGACAGATGTTACAAGAGTCAAAGCTCTACCGGTCATTTTGCACACTCTACAAAGCTGTGTATTAACTAAGTCTGCCACAGAATACAGCAGTGGATCTTGTCATAAATAACTGAAGTTAATGTGTGAAGTAAGAAGGACAGTTGATGATAATTTGCACAATATTAATTTGTCAAAATGATGGCAAGGTTGTAACCATGTTAATGGTCACTCAGCTACGAGCAGTGCAATGTCAATGTTTCTTGGCCAAGGAAGCTGTTTCTGTTGCTTTGAACACATACACTGTCCAGAATTGAACCACATTCTATCTATGTAGATATACAAGTCATTACTCAAAGCATGTGCCACAGGAACACTCACACTATGGCATTCACAAACAACTGTCTCACTGCCAGGAAATTACAAAATTAGTTTATATTTCTTTGCCCAAAGTAAAACTTGAAAATACTAACTTGGTGCAGTGTTATTTGTGTAATGTCAGTACATTTATTTGATTAAATTGAGTATACCCTTTGTTTGAATTTAACAGCAAGCTATGTAAGTCCACTAACTATCAACAGGTGTATGAATCAGTTACTTCACAGTGAAAATCTTAATCTGTTTGTGAGCTCCACCTATGTGAAGTCAATACATCATATGACTGTATTCCAAACAAGTTGTATAAGATAAAAGTGATGGGGATGCTCCTCCCACTGTAATTATACACATTGTAAGAGTGGTTGATTGATGTCATTGATGCATAACAGCAAAAGGATACATACTTTTTACTGTCAGGCAATGTGGGTTTTGACTACCTGATGATGTGACGACAGATGCTACATGACATTGTGAAAAATGAATGTGCCACCATCCAATTGTTGCTACAATTGTGAGATATTTGGGTAGTTGAAGATGTGACATCATCTTATTGCTGCAAGGATATGTGTGCTTGTAATTTCTTTAAAAGACTATTGGTATATGTGTATTTGTCATGCAGTATTGCCTGATGCTAGGTATACCCCAACACACGTGATGTGTAATGCATCATCACTGTGATGGTAGAACTGCAGACATGCACAATGTATGGCTAATTATGGATTTGAACACATACCTTGCTAAGGCAACAACACAGAGAACACTGACTAATTTCTTCACGCCACAGGAAAAGCCTTATTAGTTCTCTTAGGAAAGCCAAATATCATCACATTGTATCACTGTATCAAATAAAGTATTTCTCTGTGAATAATGAGCAAATATTATTGTATTAGGCATCCCCTGTTATACAAGTAGACAGCTGATAGCTGGGTGACAACATGGTTACCTATATGCACAATGACAGTCATACTGAGAGCTGAGTCTAAGGAATTATGGCTGGATTTGAACTGACTACCTAAGATCACAAGGTGCAGAACATTGCCTGAATCACATGTACCAAACCAGGTATAGATTTACAGTTGTGACAGTGCACATATGAATGGATGACATCTGCCTTGTTTAATAGGGTGATGTTTCTGCTAAAAAGGAAAGAAGGTGGTTGAAAAGCACAGTAACACTACACAGCTATACATCCTATATGCATTAGGATCCTCTCTACACAGCATAACAGAGAAACACACATTCACAATAGTCAGTGATTGCTAGATTCAAACTACCTACGTATTTAGTTATGCAGTCTAGAAAGCAGATTGTCAACAACCAGAACCACCACAGGATAAGTCATACTACAAAGGATAAGTCATACTACAACTGTGATGTAGTTAATTTTTGAAATCATGATGTAATCATTACATTTCCAAAACATGATATTGCATAGGGATACTAGAAATGTATAGGGTAGCACCATGCTAGTCAAAATATGTTGCCTAAGTGGAAGTTTACATAAGGGTTGTTATCATGGAGCCAAATTGTATTTATTTTATTTGACATTTACAACGAAAAATGAATCCAACACTAAAATGTCTCCAAAGAATGCAGCGGCACAATAGCTATAATACGACCTGTATTTGATAACTCAAAACAATGGACAATAAACAAACAATAAAACGGATTTAATTGTGTTCAAGAATAGTAGACATAAGTTCTATAATAAGACTTGCATGATCCCAGTCTAAGTCTGAATAATATCTAATACTATTAAGAAAGCTATCAAGGCCTTCTACTTTGGGAACTCAAAACAATGGACAATAAACAAACAATAAAATGGATTTAATTGTGTTCAAGAATAGTAGACATAAGTTCTATAATAAGACTTGCATGATCCCAGTCTAAGTCTGAATAATATCTAATACTATTAAGAAAGCTATCAAGGTCTTCTACTTTGGGAATACACGAAAATAAATCAATGGCATCAACTGTAATAAAAATAAGCCCTTCTTTCCATAATTGTGAGGTCAAATTACCCAAAAAGTTCCAAGAGTCCTTAGTGAGATGTGGGATATTATCATAGATGTGTTTTAACCAGGTATCTATAGTCACCCCCAAGGGGAAAGTCTTAGAATGGCTACCAGATATAATAGGCCGAAAAGGCAGATCCTGTATATTTTTATGTACTTTAGGAACACCAACAATGGTAGCAAGTTTAGGGTGTTCTACCAATAAAAAGTTGTACAAATCTAAGTTAATTCTTCCATCCAGTAATAACTCTTCAATAAACAAATCAATCTTTCTATAACCAATATTAATTTCATTCATAGAAACTGAAATATATTTACCGGAATCAACTAAAATTTCAAAAATCTTATTCTTGTACTGATTTTTATCATACAAAACCACCACTCCCCCTTTGTCGGGCTTCATAATTCTAATTGATTTATCATTTGATAGCCTTTATATTAAGGTATATTCTCCCTTATCCAAATTGTTTCTCATCCTACTGTTATAAATTTCATTCTTTAAGAGATATATTTCCTTGGTGACTAATTTCTCATACAAGGCTATATTAGGGTGGGTGGGGGGAATAAAGGTACTAGGTTTCTTTAATTTAGTTTTTTCACCCATATAAGTATGATTCTTGAAAAATATGGCTAAATTCAATTTTCTCAGGTATTTCTTAACTTCTGTTATACAATCAACTATCTAAAAATTTCTCCTAGGAACAAACTTCATCCCTTTCGAAAAGAGGGTAAAGAATTCATCACTAATTTCTATATCAGTGTAGTTAAAAATGTTAAATTCATTCTTACTAAAATAATGTCATTAGAATAGACAGAACTTCTGGGGACAATTCAAAATTTTATGGGGAGGGAACCGAAGAGTAAGGACGAATTGGCAAAGAAATTGGAAATGGAGAAATCAGAGACAAGGAAGGGGACAAACGTACCCGTAGAATCAAAAATGGAGGGTATAGTTCCAATTGAGTCAAATGAAGAATTAATTACATCTAGTGTATTATTAGAGGTTAACAACAGCTATACAGAGCGAGAGCGATTAGCATCTACTGAAGTTTATGGGGATCAGCCCACACTGAGTGTATCAATAGAAACTAACTATAGCCATATGGGATCTATAGAATATTCTAATGACATTATTTTTAGTAAGAATGAATTTAACATTTTTAACTACACTGGTATAGAAATTAGTGATGAATTCTTTACCCTCTTTTCGAAAGGGATGAAGTTTGTTCCTAGGAGAAATTTTCAGATAGTTGATTGTATAACAGAAGTTAAGAAATACCTGAGAAAATTGAATTTAGCCATATTTTTCAAGAATCATACTTATATGGGTGAAAAAACTAAATTAAAGAAACCTAGTACCTTTATTCCCCCCACCCACCCTAATATAGCCTTGTATGAGAAATTAGTGACCAAGGAAATATATCTCTTAAAGAATGAAATTTTTAACAGTAGGATGAGAAACAATTTGGATAAGGGAGAATATGCCTTAATACAAAGGCTATCAAATGATAAATCAATTAGAATTATGAAGCCCGACAAAGGGGAGGGTTGGTTTTGTATGATCAAAATCAGTACAAGAATAAGATTTTTGAAATTTTAGTTGATTCCAGTAAATATATTTCAGTTTCTATGAATGAAATTAATATTGGTTATAGAAAGATTGATTTGTTTATTGAAGAGTTATTATTGGATGGAAGAATTAACTTAGATTTGTACAACTTTTTATTGGTAGAACACCCTAAGCTTGCTACCATTGTTGGTGTTCCTAAAGTACATAAAAATATACAGGATCTGCCTTTTCGGCCTATTATATCTGGTAGCCATTCTAAGACTTTCCCCTTGGGGGTGACTATAGATACCTGGTTAAAACACATCTATGATAATGTCTCACATCTTACTAAGGACTCTTGGAACTTTTTGGGTAATTTTACCTCACAATTATGGAAAGAAGGGCTTATTTTTATTACAGTTGATGTCATTGATTTATTTTTGTGTATTCCCAAAGTAGAAGGCCTTGATAGCTTTCTTAATAGTATTAGATATTATTCAGACTTAGACTGGGATCATGCAAGTCTTATTATAGAACTTATCTCTACTATTCTTGAACACAATTAAATCCGTTTTATTGTTTGTTTATTGTCCGTTGTTTTGAGTTATTAAATACAGGTCGTATTATAGCTGTTGTGCGGCTGCATTCTTTGGACACATTTTAGTGTTGGATTCATTTTTCATTGTTGCTGTTACCTACACTAATTTTATTTTTATTTGACATTTGTTAACCAGATTAGTATGTTTGGACAGAAGCCCTTTTTCAGCAGAGACCCGAGGAGAAAAGCTCCAGTATTACATTACTTAGGCATTAATTAGCAAAGATAGTAATTAACAAAAGAAGAAATAAAAACTAACATTCTTTGTACAAGGTGGGTTCACTTTTTATAAAGGAAAACAAATGTACATGACAGTACACACAGTGACACTACTTAAGCAATGTTGGATTGAAACAACCTACCTCTTTTGCATGGTTTTGCGCGTTTTTGTGCATAGCGCAACAGCGGGCAGCGCCACCTAATTGGGTTTAAACTATTCCTGGCTCCACAAAGTCTGCTCTTCACTTTTTCCCTTAGAACTGCTCTATCTCTCAATTTAAACACCATATTCTCATTCTAAGGCCCTTCACTGGTCCAATTAAGTAATCCTACAAGTTAGCACTATTAAACCATAAGCACTACTTACTCTTATACTCTCTATGATTACCCTGTCCTCTATTGGTCCGTCTTAAATTCAGTTTCCCTATATTACTCTAGCATGTCCAAAGGTCAGTCAATGGTTTCCTCTCCAGTCCAGCTGGTGAATCTGTGAATTTTGAGGCAATGTTACAACTGTCTCATGTACACGGACAACCCTCTCCTCCTCCAAACAGGTTCAAATATATGTGCGAGATGCAACTATTTAGCCAAACTGGAGGCTGAGCTCTCTCATCTCAAAACTGGTGTAACCAGTCAGGAGGAGAAGGTAACCTCACACAACACAATTCCAGTATCACATAGTCCCACCACGTCAGCGAACCAAACACATAAATACACAAAAACATACTCGGAGGCTCTAAATAAAAATCTACCTAAGCAACAGAGACCTCCAAAGCAGACATCCAAGCAAACGCTACCTCAAAACAAAACACGCACAACACATAGCCCACAAAGTCAGTGTGCCAATCAGCCACAGCCCTTAAGGCTGAATAACACACCTGATACTCCTGTAATAGGTGACTCTATTGTCAGACACACTGAAGTCCCGCTCACCAGGCTGAATAAAGAGAAGGTCACGGTGAGCTGCCTGTCGGGTGCTAGGATCCGCCACATAACGCAAGCACTCAGGTCACTCCAAAGCAAATACAAATATGACTCAGTCATTGTACATGCTGGTGTGAATGACCTGAGATGTACCTCTCTGGACTACATGAAAAGAGACATAGAGGAGCTCTCTGATCATGTAGCCCAGGCTGGTATGACCCTGACCTTGAGCAGCATCTTACCCTCACCTAGAATGATGCCACAGTACAAAGACAAAATGATCGATTTTAACAATTGGCTAAAATTTTGGTGTCATTCAAAGGGGATCCAGTGTCTGTCAGCCTGGGATGACATGCTCGACAAGCCACATTGCTTCGCTAGGGATGGCTTGCACCTGTCACCACTGGGCTTTCAGATATTGGCAAAGGCTCTCGCCATCCCCATAGTGCCTTTTTTAGGCAAGGCTCAAAAGTCAAACTCACCCCCATAGACAGCACAAGGAACAAGAAACTAAGGTTAATGCTGCTTAATGCTAGAAGTCGTAACCTCAAGATGCACGCACCCGAAGCTCTCCTCAGTATGGAGAACATCGATATCTGTGCAGTGACAGAAACCTGGTTCAAGGCTCCAGAGAGCACCCCAGCACTACCAGGCTATACCTCATATCATGCTTTTCGGCCCCAAAACCCGGACCGAACCACAAAAGGAAGGGGAGTTTCAATATTTATCAAGGATATCCACACCTCCAGGTTAGTGGCATTGCACGAAGTATCGGAGACCATCCATGTGCAACTAACAGTGGGCAAGACTGCTTTTCAGTTTATAGCATCCTACAGACCACCCTCTCAAAGACAGGAATCCCACTCGGCTTTCCTGAAAACATTGGAGAACATGAAGATCTCTCCGAACACCATTATATTGGGCGACTTCAACTACCCATACATTGACTGGGAGCACTACTCAAGCCCCAGCACCTTAGCCCAAAGGTTCCTGGAAATTATAAACTCAAATGCTATGGAACAACTAGTCACCACTCCCACAAGAGGGGACAACATACTAGACCTGATCATTACCAACATGGGGACTCTATGCTCCACACCAGAAGTATATCCCTCATTGGTAAGATCAGACCATAAATTAATTTCACTGGATGTCCACATCCCGACCCCACCCCCCAGCCCAGAAAACCACAGTGAAAAACTTCTCAAAAGCAAACTTCTCACTTCTCAAAACTGAAGTGGAATCCTTCAAGGCCCCAGGGCCAGTGGAAACTACAGCTCAAACTGCAGAATCCTATATAAACGCATTCTACGGACATCTCCAGGAATGCATGGATCATGCTATCCCAAACAAAACCAAGACCCAATCATCCAAAGGCAGGCGTCCAGTCTGGTGGACCCCTGCCATAAATAAACTGTACAACAGAAGGAGGAAGCTACTACATGATAGAGCAAAATCCCTAATAGGGAAGGCATCTCTGATCAGTACTAGCAAAAAATGACGATCCCTCATAAAATCCTCCAAGGCCAGCTTTGAGAGAAAAATTGCACAGGACACCAAAGACAATCATAAGGCTTTTTTCAGTTATGTTAGGAACCTGGGATGCAACTCCCAGACTTGTTCTTAGTTGATTCTAAACGACAAAAAATACACTGAACCCACAGACATCGCCAATATCCTGGCAGACAGGTTCAGTACAAACTTCTCCACCCCCTCCCCCCCAAAAGAGCAAGTATCTATCCCGGCAGAGGGCTGCCTCCCAAACATCTCTGATGTTCAGGTGAAGGCTGCCCTCTCCAAAGCAAAAAACACTGCTTCCATGGGACCAGATGGCGTCCCAGGTTGTGTCCTACATGAACTCCAAGAGGAACTAATCCCTCAAATAAAACAGCTATACAATCTCAGCCTCACTACAGGATATGTGCCCACAGAATGGCGTACAGCAACAGTGGTCCCACTCCACAAAGGTGGAGCCTCTACGGACCCTGGAAACTATTGCCCCATAAGCCTGACTAGCTTAGTCTGCAAGGCTATGGAGAGGATCATCATGGAGCTCATAAACAAAGACATTGGGGACCTACAGACACTAGATCCTACCCAGTTCGGCTTTGTCAAGGGCAGATCCTGCCTTTTGAACCTGGTTGACTTCTTCAAAACAGTCACCAAAGCCATAGATGAAGGGAAGGTAGTCCACACAGCCTATCTGGACCTTGCAAAGGCATTTGACACAATACCCCACTTGGGCATCATAGATAAGCTATCCAGCTTAAATATAAACCCCTATGTCACAAGATGGGTCGCAAAATGGCTCAAAGATAGAACCCACAGAGTGAGAGTTGCTGGAGCCATGTCAGACTCGAAACCGGTCACAAGTGCATCCCATAGGGTTCTGTCCTGGGACCACTCTTGTTTGGTATATACTTTTCCAAGGTACAGGCAAACGTGGGAGGACTATGGCTCACCAAGTTCGCAGACGACTGCAAACTGGGCGCCATAATCGACTCTCCAGCTGACACAAACATCCTTCAAAAAGGTCTCACAGAGACAGATAACTGGTGCCAGTGCCATGGTTTAAAGCTAAATGCCAAAAAATGTATAGTCATACCATTTGGCAAAAACAATGTGCCCACAAATTACCACATAGGCGGAAACCCATTAAGTACAGAGAAAGTTATTAGGGACCTGGGGACCCAAGTTGATAGCAATCTCTCCTTTGAAAAACACATTGCCAAAGTGGTTAGAAATACCTTCTACATAGCCCACCTCATCACGAAGTGTCTCACATCTAGATCAAGAGAGGTAATCGTGCCCCTTTATTCATCTCTCATCAGGCCCATCATAGAATACAATGCCCCTTTTGGGATGTACCTTACCCAACACCTGCAGCAATTAGAAAGACCCCAAAAGTATCTCACCAAGAGGATCAAGGGTCTCAAACAGATGCCATATGCTGCTTGGTTAAAAAAACTCCAGCTCTACTCAGTTGCATACCGCCTACTTTGAGGCGATCTATGCCTGACATACAAAGCTATGTCAAATCCATAATTAATGGACATGCTCCACCTCAGTAAATCTAAATCCCTTAGAGCCACACACTCGAAGGACTTGAACCTCAGCACAGAAATAAATAGAACTTGCTGGAGGGACAGGTTCATAACCCAGAGGCTCCCTTCGCTCTGGAATAGAATTCCAGTTCATGTGAGGCAGAGCACCTCACTGAATCTCTTCAAGAAGAATCTCGATAGGTGGATGGGGGATCGTAGGTTTGTCCCAGGGATTACTCCCGTGTCACTATTAGACAGAGGCACAGTAAACTAAACCTTAAAAAGGGCACAGTATACTCAAATCAAGGGGTGGTGTAAGCCATACAGAATCAGGCTAGGCTTATAATTGCCCCAGGGCAGATAGGTTCATAGGTTCATACTAGGCTAACTACTTACATAATCTAGAGAACTTAGTATTAACTGCAAGTGTCACAGTAAAAGTCTGACTTTTATATTGAGAGAGTTCACTTATGAAAGAATGACATCATCAGTGTGTTGCACAGAAGATGCTTGTGGTGAAAGTGGAATAAGTGGAGTCCTGTAATGGTGTAAATGCCCCTTCCCCTTGAGTTAAATTAGGTACAACAATTTTGTTGAGGAAGGTATACATACCAGACTCTTGAGCCAAACACATACATACACACACACACACACACACACACACACACACACACACACACACACACACACACACACACACAAAACACACACACACACTAATACAAATTCAGCATTGCTAGATTCACACACCCTACCTATCTAGTTACAGAGTCTATAGAACACATTATTTACTGCAAATGCCACAGAACAAGTTTGACAGTGACAGAGTACATTTATAAAAGGATGACCTCTTCAGTGAGTTGCAGAGAATATGTTTGTGGTAAAAGTGGGTTAAGGAGTTGGGGGCATCCTTTCCTAGTTTAAATGCTTTTCCTGAGCAGAAGTAGATATAGCACGCCTATTGATTAAGCTATATATACATGACATTTAAGCCATAAACTCAAGCTCATCACTGTGAGATTGAACCTCCTACCTATCTAGTTACACAATCTAGAGAGCACAGTGTGATTTGCAAGCTTAACATCACAGGAGAAGACTGACTCATAAGAGGAAAAATGTACTTTAGACATAATGACTTCATCAGTCTGTTGCAAAGAAGATGTTTGTGTTAAAAGTGGGATAAAATGTAGAGGCAGCTTTCTCCAAAGTTAAAATTTTCTCCTGAGTAGAAGTGGACAAAGCATACCAATTGTTGAAACTTTACTTACCTGACAGTACACACACAGACATACACAAATTCACCATTGTCAGATTAGAACCACCAACCTAATTAGTAGTAAATGGTGCACCATGTTTTCCTCCATGCAAATAAGCAGTATACACATAACAACTATGTCTGAATCTGATGGAATACAGAACAGATATGTGTTATAGACATGTTTTATGTGTAATAGTTTACACATTTTTCATGACAGTTGCAGTCCTTCACTCCTTATATGTATGATACATGTGTATTATGAAACACATGAGGGACCAAGCATTTTATTGCTGGTGTTATGGAAACAGTTTTGAATCAAGGAGTTTCATCTGATGGCATGAAGGGGTGGGAAGATGTGAACATTTGAAAACACTTTGGCATACATCTGAATTTGAACCTTAACAGTATTGCTAAACAAATCTGCAGACCAGAGTAACCACACCACATAGTTACTACTACTTCATAAAGTCCATGGCTGCTAACAGACTGAAGCAAAGGAGAATGTATTTATTAGACTTCATTGCACTTATGACAATTGTAAAATCCCATAATGTGTACATTACATCCAGTAGCATATAAAATATGAAACAACAAAAATGATGATATAAAAGTGGGAATATATAGAGATATGGAGACAGGGACAGAGACAGACAAAGAATGTTATATTTTTCTGGGTCATTTTTACCACCTTTGTGGTGTATTACTCTTGTGTTTTCCTGATAAGTAGCCTGTCATGCAATGTACAGTTAAGTGTTTCCAACAGGAAGCAAGGAAGTGAGTAAAGGTTGAAAAGTAGAAACATGATTAATACATGAGCAATATAATGTTACGTTCCTTAGATAAGTAAACAACACACACACACACACACACACACACACACACACACACACACACACACACACACACACAAAATAATAAATAAAACATTAAATATGACTTTCACATATTTCTAGATTAGAACCCTTGAAAGTATGCAAAAATCAGTCTGTGGACCTGAACATTATGTCAGAATGCTACAAAGGAACTCCTGCTTCACACAATTTAAGTAATACAAATGAAGGCACAGTGACAACTTACTGAAGCAGAAGGGTTGAAGAAAGAGGGGTTGGAGAGAGTTGGACAGAGAAATACCAAGAGTTTTATTGTGGGAACATATAGAACCAGTTTTAGGGTGTGTTATCCTTAGATGTCTCTTCATTCCTACTATATCATGCTCTGCACAATAAATTGTTTGCTATAAGGAGGAAGATGGGGTAGGAGAATAGAAAAAAGATTAAAACACAAGCAGGATAACAGCAGTTTAATAGGTCTCCCTACTGAGGATAGAATGTTTCTGTAAATGGTTTCTTCCTGCACTATTCAAATGCAATGTTCATGGAATGTGCTAAATGGAGATAAATGCAGATACTTACAGTTAAACATATGATAGAAATATAACATGAAATAATAATTTGACTTACAGCTGTAATCAAACCCTTGACAATGTGAAAAAACATATGTCTATAGGCAGGGAAATTATCTCAACATACCACATAAGAACTTCTGGTCTATTACATCCACCAACCTGAGAACTGTTAAGAGTTACTGTTTCAAAATAGAGCCTTTACTCTGCCTTTTTTCGTATTTCTATAGTGCAGCAGTTTTAAGCTAATTTGTTTGAAGATAAATGGACTACTGTGAGTGAAGACAAAGACTCACCAGTTTTTGTCATAGGATGTGAAACACCATTCACACCATCACTTGCCATTGGTGTGCAATACTGAGCTCCACACAAATGCTGATGACAAAAACTGAAGGCTTTTTGATGTGTGATTTCTGGCCATTTGTGTTTTGTGTGATTCAGCCTTTTGATCAGGTTAATTGTGTGAAAAAGGGTTTGATAGAAGAGTGGTGAAAATAGTAGCAAGCAGAGGGTAGGACACGGGAAAAAATTCAAACAATTTCAGGATGGTGATGGCACAGCACCATAGCTATCCACTTCTGCTCAACATAAATATAGAATTGTACACATCATGACTTTGGAGAATAACATGATGACACACAGGATAAGTGGACAGAAATGTATGGGACGTCATTTTCGTGTAGGACAAGTACATATTTGTTATGAAGAAAGAGGAATGTTGGGGAATGTGCTTAAGAATGAGAGGGTCAGGTGGATAGGCTGGGTTAGGTAGTAGGCACAGACATATGGAAAGTATGGGACAGACAGGGATGGTGAATGACACAAAAGGCTGGGGACACCATGATAGGGAATAGGTAGGGGGTAGCAGAGGCACATCCATGGCCACCTTGAGAACAGGGAGAATTACTCCTAATCCTCAGAACTGCCATCATTTGCTCCTGTGTCAGTTGTCTGGTTGTGGCAATATGACACAGGTCAACCCTGCTGATTCTGGCACTGAGGCTCCCTCTCCATTATATCCTTCACCAGCCTTGTCAGCTCCTGATAGGTGAAAAAACTCTACCTCAACTACTACTGCTCCTGGAGGATACCACTTCACCAGCAACCAGGACAGAACTACTTAATGGAAGTGGAGAGGGTAGATTTGGAGGCAACACTGACAGATTGTGACCCAGATATGTTGGGTGTCTGTGCTACCTATAATGGTTCCACTTCAGCCACCTGTGGCAGTAAAGTAGGCTGAACCCCAGTGGTCAGTCTACCTCCCTGTGCTGGTAGGTATTTTGTTTTTAGCAACAATGTATTTAAAAACAAGATATATATATATATATATATATATATATATATATATATGCATATATATCTATATATATATATATATATATATATATATATATATATATATATGAAAAAAAGAAAACAAAAGAGAGAGATTGGGTGGGGAAGACAAAAAAGTGAGAATTAAATCAAGAGCAGAGTGCAAATGCAAAAGGCATTATAAAAATGCATTAACACAGAAAACAATTGAAAGGAAAATTGAAAAAGGGTATATATAGCAATGGCCACAGGAAGAAATGCATTAAACTGACACATTCATTCTCACATCTCCTTACATCAGACCTTGAGTGTCTGGCAGACATTATTAGGACTTCAGATAATAAATAATGGGAAAGGGGAAAAATAACAGCTCACATGTTGTTAGCATTGTGAGAAACATTGAGTTTCAAGTAACAACACAATCATATAACAAATGTGTGTTACTATCTATTCACACCCTCCCTGTGCAAAATTATCTGCCATCATTGTCTCCTGTGTCAGTTGTCTGGGTCAGTAATGGACAGGGTTTTGTTCTGGCAATATGACACAGGTCAACCCTGCTGCTTCTGGCACTGAGGCTCCCTCTCCATTATATCCTTCACCAGCCTTGTCAGCTCCTGATGGGTGACAAAAACTCTACCTCAGCTAGTACTGCTCCTTGAGGATACCACTTCACCCTACCTCAGCTGTCCTCTTTCACTCACTACACTTACACTTTCTACCACAGGGAAAGTTAATTACCAGGTGTAATGTCTTCACTGAGTACTATCCAGAGTACTGACAGCATCACACTGGCACCAGGCTTGTTTGCACTACAAAAGACAGCCCAAGTTAATTTTTTCACTTTTTCTTTTGGTAGTGACACCTGATTGCACTCTGACAAGTGAAGTGCAAATTGAAAAGGCATTCAAAAAAACTTGTGTTGTAGAGTAACACTTTAATGGATATATGTAGCAAGGAACATTAGTATGACACATTCATCCTTTTCACATCTGCTTACCACATCACAAGTAGCATTTAGATTATACAACATCAAGATTTCATGTAATGGCAATTGTTCTGTAAGGGGACAACTGGATAATGAATGATAGAAGGTCATTCTTTCCCCAGTACAATTACTCATTACATCAAAGTTTACAATTGAATGCATTACTGTCATGATGAATACTTGTGAAATATGGATAAATATTCCAGCATACATGGCATATATATCAACCTTACTCATGTGACTGCTTTTGCATTATCATACTTTACAAAATGCCATATGTTACAACATCCATAGCAGATACTGTTATTAATAATAAGAAGAGGTGAGTTCACAACAATACCTTTGTGACATCAATTCACATGGAGTACAGATAAGATTTTTATCATTTATCGCAGACTTTTGCCTGGTCATATACATACATATATATATATATCTACACACACACACACACACACACACACACACACACACACACACACACACACACACACACACCCACACACACATATATATATATGTATATATTTATATATATATATATATATATATATATATATATATATATATATATATATATATATATATATATATATAAAATAACATTCAGTGACAATATTTATTCTAAATCCAGTTATATAATATTTGTAACCATCTCCGGTCTCAATTGTGCTACTGATGGCATTCCAAATTAAATTTGTCAGTTTTTACTTTAGGACCTGAACTCTTGTCCACTGCTAGAGCCTGCTGACAGTCAAGAGTGCACAATGATAAACTGTGCTCAAAGGATGCAGACAGAAAAATTAAAAAAGGGAAACATTATGAAACAGCTATTTAAAATGTAGATTTTTTAATATTATCTCCAATTTGTCTTGCAACATGAACATACAGAACTTAAACAGAAGTGTATTCACACAAACAGCTCTTTCCCAGGATAGGAACCATCAAACTTGTGAATCAACATCACACAACTGAGATTCTTAACAGTATTTTCCACAAATACAGACATATAATAATAACAAGAAAAATTAGATTATATATAATAAAGGTGTTAGATTGTATCAATTCACATTAAAGGTGCAACAGAAAGAAGCTCGGAAAACAGTCCTTTGTGATTTGCCAATGGATGTGTGAATGAATGTGATCTTAACAAGAGTTTAGTTAAAAGTTCCTCACACACAATAAAACAACTATTTGCAATACTGCAGCTATTTTCTTCTTTTTATTTTGCGAGCAGCATTCCTTTATCTATGCTTTTTGTAGCAACAATACTATTTAATTTGCATTGCTATTAGTATGTGTTTCAATGAGTAATGTACATCCTTAGAATTACAGGGAATTGCTACTCAGTGGCACAAACTGTGGTCATAAAATATTCATAAAATGTTAGTAATACTGCTCTCCTAACTTAGTCAATGTAATCCCAGAATTTAGTGTAAGTCTCATCTACCTGACACACTCTTGGTAAGTGTACATCAAAGAGGACAGATTGTGAAACACTGATTGTTCTTGCAGACAGGCTAATTCACACTTGTAATCCCTTAGCAATGAACATGTCTCACTGCTCATCCTTGCAGTGGTAGGACATGTACATGCAATCATGTAGGTTTTTACACCATGTTTAAATTCCCTGCACTTAGTGCAGATTGTGAAATTCATTAAAGCTAATGAGTTCACACATCATTTGCATATTCACAATACTCAGAGGGCTGAGCCTACACTATATTACGGTAATCGTGTAGGTAAGAAACATGTACTTTGGTAGGCTGTTTAGATACAGAGAGCTCCGGGTCTATATCACATTGTCTTATACTCAGTCAAATCGGTATTTGTCAACCCCACATTGTTAAAGCCTCTGTTCATTGAACAGCCATTTCATCAAACTTTTTCATAGGGAAAAGCAATGGCCAGCCATCCTAGTGCCGTCACGAAATTCAAGAAATTTAAAATCCACCCATGTGGGGGGCTGCACCCCCACACCCTTCCCAACTAAATATACCAACTCCAAGATCTCACTACAGTCAAGAAAATGGAAAATTCCCAGTGATGGCCAACCATTGCTTTTCCCTGGGAAATAGTTTGATGAAACAGCCATTCGATCAAGAGAGTTTTCAGCAATGTGGGTTTGACAAATAGCAATTTCACAAAGTAAATACTGGCTTAAATTATATAGACCCAAGAGCTTCATACTGCTATTTGCATGCAAAATGTGTTTCTAGTTTCACAACTGACTTGGAAAGGTATGTTGCTGTCTTTTTAACAAAATGCTGTATTTCAGGCTTGCTGATGGATTGCATTTCACAATGCATCTATTGATTTACTGTCCTTATTGGTTGCCCCTTGCTGTTGGCATAGCCATGTATAGGAGTTATTTTTTCCATTACAAATGTTTGTAAAGAATGTAACATGACATTATCAAACCCTTTATTTAGGCATCTGAACAGTTTTCTATTTGCAGTCCACAGAATGTGTTAAGCCTGTGATATAAACCTGCCTACCCTCCACTCAAGTAAATATCCAGCAACAGTTTTAGCCATTTGCAATGTGCAACTAGAAATAGTTTCTATTAATGCTGGAATTTACCAGAGACTTGCATACCTTTTGTCCTCCTTACATAACTTTTACAATTGCTTTTCATTTCCTTTACTATTTTTTGTGGGGAGTGGGGTCTGTATTAACTTGTGCATCCACATATAATGCTTTACTTTTTCAATTATTTTGTCCATGATGGATACATACATTCACTACACTTGTGTCTTAATTTTCTACTTTTGGTTCTTTAATGTTTCATCTCATGCATGGCTATGGCACCCAAGACATCTGCACCCTATAAACTGCCATACTGTGACTCAGAGAATACGTTTATCTTCCAGGCACTACATCAACATGGCTCATTCCTCTTTGAAAGAGGCAGAGATAAGTCCTCTCATGACAGTGCCTGAGAGCAGTTAGTCAACTATATAAATAATGTAGGAGGCCATGGCCATACATATTAGAAAAATCTGACACAGGGCAGGTGGCATGATAATATACATGATGTGTAGGGTAGCTGCAATTAGCTGGAAATGTGCAGCTATGGGGGAAGTCCTGCTACAGAATCATCAGTGACTGTAACTGAGAAGTTTCTGTCCTCTGTGAGAGAGTCCAGACATCTCAGTAGGGAGTTCACACAGAATTGTTGATATTGGTTCTGACATGGAGGATAACCCAACTATGTATACTGCAGAACTTCCAGGCATGCAATACAATTAAACAATTCGCACCCACTTCTTTGGTGTCAGGCTTGCCCTAATGTATAGCCCCCACCCTGTGCCAGTGATGATGACTGTGCCCTGCCCTTTGCACATTCCTGTTTTATTTTCACTTTTGGTTGCATATATGAGTGGGCAACTGAAATAATTGATGCATATTGTAGGACAAAGTCCATAGCTGTGTATTACAGATATCAGTCATAAGGTATTACAGAAGTTACTGTACACCTGAGACATGTTTCAGTTAGGGACATGTAAGTATTTGCATATGGGAGTAAGCAGTTATCGAACTCTTTTTTTTCATATAGATTCCATACCTGCCTTGGGCTCCAGGTGAGGCCAGCAGAGACTGCATATTTCCTGTAGTGTTTCCCTGTCCATCTGTTATTGCTCTACAATTTTTATGTCATGCAGTCCATGATATGTCAAATAGAGACTAAATACCCTTCTTCTTCTAGATTTTTCCCATTGGTAAGTGTAGTCAGAAATATTGGTTACCCAGTGACTTACTGAGTTTGAACTCATTGCACCTGATACGTATTGAAATGGTAATTTATTTCTAAAAATAAGAAGGTTGGTCCTGAGTGCGTTAGGGAGCTGTAACCCCCCATAACCACTTTCTTATATGACAATAATACATTTTCACAACATAGAGGAAAGGGGAGAATTCCATTTACTGTCCATCCTTGCTTCCTTAATTAATGGGTGCGATGAGTTTGTTTTCCATAACTCAGTATGTTTCTATCACAATTATGTGCATCACAGAATTTTGGTATGCAAAACAAAAGAATACAAACGTTGTTTTGTTCATGCACATGTATCCCTTTTATGCATCTCTTGATTACTTCTTTTGTTAACACTGTAAAGAGCAGGGTGTGTCTCATATAAAAATTAAAGGCTGCATCAAGACGATGATAAGGTCAGTGAATTCTACAGATGGAAGTACAAGCATCACTTTTATCTGCTATGGTAGCAACGGTAAGCATTACTCTTATGTGTGAAAATACACTGCACATGTCTGGCTCTTAGCACAGAAAAGTAAGTCTATGAGTTCTTAATAAGATGCATATGTAGTTCAAGGTTTAGTTCTGAAAAAGTACACTTGGGTCCAGTAGAATGTGAATGTATAGTCTGTCTAAATTTTGTCTGTCTGAATTCTGGTGAACATTTTGTTAGTTTCATGAAGGTACTTTCAACAATAAATAAAAATAAAAAAGCCAAGAAAACAAGGAACTAGCTGCTTTATTTTGGACTTGTCATAAAACTAACTGCATGATCTCACCCTGCTTTTTATGTTCTATTCTGCAAAAAATCAACATATTCCCAAAGTGCTGTAAAATGACTGTCAAACTGTATGGACTTTGCAATCAATTTTAGACTCAGCTTGTTGAATATTTATTGCATTTGATAAAAATATATAAAGACATGTATGTATTGACGTGGGCCTACAACATAATTAATGCATATTTATCATTGTTGGCACACATATGTGTTATTAGCTTTACATTTATTTCTCCGCAGCCATTCATCCCTTTATCTGTACATCTTTCTAGCTTCTAAACCACTTCTCTTGCTGAGGATTAGGATGATAGCAGGCTGACCAAGCTAGACCAGACCTCCCTATCCAGCCATGAATTTTGAAGTAAGCACTCTGAGGTGAGCGGAGAGACAAAATCCCTCCAGTATATTCACTGTCTGCCCCAGACCCTCTTTCTAGTGGGCTGTGATACCTGATATACCTCCCATTGAAGGTGCCCAAGTAGCTTCTCACAAGGTGCTAAAATCACCTGAACTAATTCACCTCAACACATACAAGCAACTTTTCCACTCCAAGATACTCCTGGATTACTTAGCTTCTCACTTTCTCTGTAACAATTAACACAGCATTCCTACAAAGAAATCCCTTTCCAGCTTCTTTTCTCTGTGACTTCACCCTTTCAGTTATGGCCCAAAGCTCCTGACCATAGCTGAAGGTGGGGACATATAAGGCCCTCACTCTACAGGTCAGTCTTGTATAACTCAGAAGTTACTTCACCACCAGGATCCAGGCCACTGCCTACATTAATGCCACCATTGTACCCATTAGCTTGTCAGTCTTCTGATTTCCTCTACCCTGAGTCATGAATGAGATCACAAGGTACTTACATTTCTCCAGTTAGGGCGGCTGCAGACAGTAATCCTTTACTGGAAAAGAACCATAATCTCTGATTTGAAGGGGATGGCTTCTATCTCTGCAGCTTCAGCTTCACATTCAACAGGAAACTGATCTGGGACATGTTGGTGATCACAGTCATAAGGGAAAGAGAACAATTTATTCTGCAAACACTAAGGTTAAGCCCTTGTGTTCTTAAACTGCATTATCTTCAGACATTGCCAGGCATTGCTATCTCTATCATATTAGTTCAGCTAGTACATATAACCATCTGCTCTTTAACGCTAACATTACTTTTTTTCATATAAATATTTTGCATAGTAATTAGCAGCACTGTAAAGTTTCCATCTAAAAGCACTTCTTTCTTTGTTTCTTTCCTTCTTTCTATCATTCTTCTTTACTTAACCAGGTAAGTGAATTAATCTGAGGATCCTTTTCATCCATGACCCAGGTCAATTAAGCAAACACTATAAATAAAATAAATATAGACACAAGTACAAGAACACAGCAGAATGCAAATATCAATAATGTATCCAAATTAGTATCACTAATGCAAAGTAACAATGTGGGCGGCCACGGTGGTGCAGCGGTTAGCGTTGCTGCCTCACAGCAAGAGACTCTGTTCGATCCTCGGCTGGGGTGCCTTCTGCGTGGAGTCTGCATGTCTTCCCTGTGGTCACATGGGTTTCCTCCAGGTGCTTCAGTTTCATCCCAAAGCCATGCTGTAGGTGGATTGGACACTCTAAACTGGCCCTAAGCTTGAGTGCATCTGTGTGTGCCTTCTATGGAAGGTTGGGCACCAGGCTGGCAACTTGACACCATAAAACTCCACTGCCAATCATGAGCAGACAGTGATCCACTATGGTGACCCCTAACCAGGAAAAGAAGAAAAAGAATGCAAAGTAATGTGAAATCCTGTATTTTATACAGTACACATGTAGCATATATTATTATATAAAACATTAGAATGTGAATGTTGTTGTACTTTTTTGTAGTGTTCATGTATAACATTTTAACATTATCTGAATGAAAATGACTCCAGGGGATATTAAGTTGTCCAAAGTCTAATATGGAAAGAGGTATAGGGTCAGAAATTCCCTTACTTTGGAGTATTGGTGACTCTGCATGGTCTTGTACATATTCTGATAGTTGAGGCATACTGGAAATGCAAGATAAATTATTTAGAAGTTGAACTTTTTCAATATTCTTCTGCCTAAACTGAGCAGCATGCACATGGTTTAGGGTTTAGAACTAAACACGTTTACATGCACCTGTATAAGTAGTAGAAGATAAATCGATTTTAATTCAGTGCAACACATAAACAAATGAAAAAAATAATATATGCTGAAATTTGGATTGAATTATATAAAAAGTTAAGAAAATTATGTATATTATATGCATATATACATGAATTTACATTTGTGCTGTCTATGCTGAATCCTACAGGAAGAATGGTGTAGTTATATCTTGTATAAACATATACTAAAGATAAGTTTATATACTGCCTAACTATTGGACATTCCTGAAGTAAGTGCCTTTGTATTCATTTTCTAGGTGAGATTATTTTCTTTTATCATGTTTTTAATTTGCCTAATGTCGTTAGAAAACAGCATTCCAGCAGGTAGGTGTTGCCTGTGGAAAACCCCTTTCAGCGATGGTCAGCTTGTATAGTGGTCTCTCTAATGATGTACTTCAAGTAATTTAAGAGGATATGCTTGCCCCTTTTCAATTAATCTACTTTTTTGGGGAGGGGTGTATTTGTTACATAGCAATTTGAAGGTAAGAGTATTAACAGTCTGTCAAAGACATTTGAAGACTGTGGTACAGTGGTGTTCCCTACTGCTGGGCAGATTAATAAATTATAAGATGTTATTCTCTGTGGTTTGGAATAGTGCAAGAGTTTTATGGTGGTATTATGGAAATAATAGGCATTGCATATTCTAACCTGGACAGTAATACATTGACTGATATAGATTGTCTTCATTCTGATGTCAATAACATGGATCTTTTATAAAAAAAAATCTTATCTGGTTCAGTACTTATTGACCATTATTTCTCTGTGAGTGAAAGGAAAAATGAGTCAAGTGTGTAAAAGAATCACAGGCCTAAAGCAGATGCCCTACGCTGACCGCCTTAAAAAACTCCAGCTACACTCTGTCGCATATTGTCTACTCAGAGGCGATCTCTGCTTAACATACAAGGCCATGTCAAACTTAGAGCTGTTGGACATGCTACACTTGAAGAAATCCCAATCACTCAGAGCCACACGCTCCAAGGATCTAAACCTTGTCATCACAATAAACAAAACATGCTGGAGGGATAGGTTCCTGACCCAGAGATTCCCCAGACTCTGGAATAGACTGCCCATGCATGTTAAGCAGAGTGCTTCTTTGGCCCTCTTCAAAAGGAACCTTGATGATTGGATGGGAGAAAGGAAATTCACCCCAGGGATCATATCAGTCGCCCTGCTAGACAGGGGTCCAAGGAAGTAAATAGTGTGGGAAGAAATAGCCAGGGAATTGTTATGGCTAGGCTTGTATAGGCCCTAGGGCTGATAGCCTAGTACCAACCTATGAACCTATGAACCTATGATTCCTAAATATTACTGGGATATAACTACTGGTAAGAAAGATTTAGGAGGGTTACAGATTGTGATACTGGTTGCATTCCTTTGATGTTGAGAATTAATAAATATCATTATATTGGTTTATTTTGTATTATTTACTATAAGCTACTTGTGTAGTACTTCATAGTAGTCTTGCAGAACCTTGAAGGTAGATAATACGTTTTTTGACAGATGAGGTAGTAAGGATATCACCTGCATAAATAAGACACATTATACTAGGAGTATCTCAAGGCAAGAAATTCATAAAATGTATGAATACAATGCACCTAACATTAAACCTTGACAGACTCTACTCAATATAGTGGTTGTTTAGATTATGATACTGTTGCCCATTATCCTAAAAGACCCATCTGATGGGGTTTTTTTTATTCATAGATCTGTTTTGCCATACAAACTGTAAAGGGGTAGTTTTCTATTAGTCTGGTATGGTCCACTTTCTCAAAGTCATGATTCACGTCAAGAAAAATAACACTGGTAAGTAAGTAGCCTAATGTTTATATTTTTGTAAATTTGGCTGATGAGGGAATATATTATGCTAAGCATATGTGTTTGATTGACAGGTACATTCCTCATCTGTTAAGATGTCAAATGTAAAAATACAATCTGGAATTTGATTACACATTATTCTTTCCAGAATTTTAGCCAGTAGAGAAAGGTTTGCAATGGGTCAAAAGTCAGCTGCTTGGAGGGAATGTAACTTTAGTACATTTTAGTGCATGCTTAAAGTCATGTGGGACAGAGTAGAACATGAATGTAATGTTGCAAATGTAAGCAAGTTGTGCATTAAGAATTCACTTACCATACATTAGGACTTGTGGCTGCGTTGTTTGAAATTCATGTTTCTAGGTACAGTCAAGTTTAACTAAAAGACTCTGAAGTTGTGATGTAGTGATTTTTTTATTTACTCCTCCCATCCCCACTTCCCCATACTCTTCAGATTCTTTATACCCGGCTTCACTTCTCACTCAGCCCTGAAGAATTGTGTCCTCTAATAACATCACTTTATGTCTTAGCAGTCCATTACTGCATAGCTTCCTGCTTCCTGAATCTTCCCCACCCAAGAGTTTTCTCTGAGCCCTGAGCTTCCTGAATTATTGATGCCTTCTCCAGTGGTTACCATTAAATTCCTAGTGAAATGGCCATTTCTGTGAAGATACTCCAGTAAAACAAAACAATAATGTCTCTTCCTTCCTCAGTCTGAAAGAACCTAGGCAATACTGAAGCTTTTCTACCTAGGCTTCCCCTGTAAATGGGGATTACCCAGTTGGGCTTTCCCGGTAAATAAAGACAAATAAATAAAATAAATAAATAAATACAGGCAATGCATCAGAAAGCATCAAGTTCAAAAACATAATTTTGAAGAATGTCCACTATTTTGCATAATATTTTTGCTCTGTCGCTTATAAAATGTTTTACTTCATGATGAATCACTAAGGACTGCGGTCAGTCAATAAAGCCAGACATGAGTTTCATGCCTCTTATTCTTCAGAAAATGTTGATGCAAAATTGGTCATTTTATTAACTTTTTAGCTGAATTACAGTAGTATTTACAAATTGAACCTGTTTTTAAGCCTTTGCCCCTTGATTATTATTAGGCTTTGTCAATAATTCTTGATTAAAGAAGATGAGGGCCACGTATATGATCCACACTTATGACAAGATCTTGGCTACTTTGTTGCATCTTTCTTTTATACTTTGCATGCTATCATGTCTGAACGTTGCATGATGGGCAGTATCTCAGGGGATGAGATCACCATGGTTATGAGAAGGATGGAAGGGAAGATAAAAATGTGGAGCAGAGGAGATGGCAGCATCACATACTCTGTCCTGTGTCCCAAAAGTTTTTGTTATAAACACGTGTCAATGTTTGATATAGTGGCTATTATTAAATCTGATAATGATCCATCCTTCATCGGCCTTCAATTTTGTGATATCCAAGGAAGAAGTCACACAAGGGTAACTCCTTTATGGCTGTAGACAAACAGTATGGAGGCAAAACTTTTGATTAAAACAAGTGGATGCCATCATAAATGGGTCTTCAGAGTTGTGATTGCAAAAAAACATGTAAATGTTTATGTGATACATTGTTTAAATCTGATTCTATCTAAGCTAAATAAAAAATAAAATATAACTAAATAAAACGAATTAATCTCAGCATAACACTTCAAAAACTACTAAAATACATAAATCTGAAGTAACATTACAAAAAAATTTAAAATTATTTTGGAACTAGAGTTCAATGAGGCACTGCATTTATAAAAAATATACCATAGTAACCCCAGCTGTTCTACTTGTTAACAAGGTGGAAGAGTGCAATACATCCAACACCATGGATAATATTACCTGACCTAGTATTCACTGTGAATTTGAGAGCAAACATGAATGTAATAGTTAGTCAAAAGACAATCCAGATAATGTCATGAGGAAAGGAAACTTTGTGCAAAAGGCTAAAAATAGTATGCACACACAAGAAGAGGGTCTGGAAATGCACCTTCCAAAAGTGTCACTCTACTTTTAAAAAAACATAAGACAGAACAAATATTCAGCAGTGCATAGTCAGACTCATACTATATGAAAAACCTTAAAGAAAATATAGTTGATTTAACTATTACAAGGCAAAGTTTAACAAAAGAGCTTCACTTTCAAAACCTTTATCAAGTACCTTTAATTATGTAAGGTTTTCAACAAGGAGTGGAAATGATGATCAACCTAGAAATGGGTTTCATCTGAAAAGTTTGGCATTAAGAGAGTTTTGCTGTCACTAAGACTATAAAGAACCCACCTCTCCAAAAAATCTATGCCGACTAATAAGCTGAGCCAAATAGAAGGATTTCCCTACCACCACGGACACGTGCTAGTCAAAGTTCAGATTACTATCTATCTGTGTACCCAGATCTCTCACCTCTAGGTCCAGTCTTAGGGAGTGTTATCAATATTATAATCTGCAGGAGTATTTTATTTCCCAAAGGGTATTACTATGCACTTCTTCACATTTTGTTTAATGCCATAGCTCTGGCACCAATCATTAGTCTGTGTCAGACCTTTCTGTAGGATATCAAAATCATTTGGAGAGTGCAATTAGCAACAAACTTGGTCAGCCAAAGGCCATCTACATTTGTCTTGACATCTGAGAAGTATATTCCAAACAGAAAGGGGCCCAGCACTGAGCTCTGTGGTACTTCACTGGAGACTGGCTTCATGCTGGATGTGGATTCTCCCTACTTTAATAATATGCATTCTATCTGTGAGTCATTTGGATATCCATCTAGTGATGTAGAGGTTTATGTCCAATTTTGTGAGTTTATCTATAATATCAGAGTGGATTATTGCATCAAATGCCTTGGCCAGGTCAAGATAGGCAGTATGTACTCTCTGACCCTCATTCATGGCCTTGGTGACCTTCTCCAAGAGGTCCACCTGACTGAGCAGGCATGACCTACCTTTGATGAAGCTGAACTGAGTTGGGTCTAGAGTCTGGAGAAATCCTATGTCATTGTTAACTTCATGGTTGGTAGTTTCTTGGGTCTGCTGATGGTCCCCCTTTGTGCAAAGAGATGACTGTTGCTGTCCTCCACTCTACTGGGAAGAAGCCTGTCTGGAGACTGTGGTTAAACAGAGATCTGAGTGGGTCTGTTCGGTCATGTTTCAAGCTATTTAACAGATACCCTGGGATTCTGTCAGGGCACATTGATGCCATGTTTCTAGCTTTAGAGAGTGCAAAGACAACCTGCTCTTTTGTGATAACAAGCAAAGGAATGGTAGCGGGTATTTTAAAGGGCAGTTACTGAAGTTGATGAGGGGGTGAAATTTGAGCTGACTTTATCAGCAAGCAGGTCTGCTATTTCTTCTGGCAGAGTACAGGTAGTGCCATCTACAGCCAACTCAGCATATTGTTGAGTGTTTCCCTTAAGATTTTGGACATAAATAAAAATGCTTTGTGGTTATCCTTTGCTTGGGAGGCTATTACAGTCTCATATTTAGTTTTTGAAAGCTTGTTTACTTCCCTGATTTGCCTGTTGAGACTAATGAAGGATTTTTTTGTCTGTTGTGCACCCTCCCACATCTAAACATACGTTTCTTCCTTCTGTTATATAGTATATTTATACCAGTGGTCCACCAGGGTGCTTGTTTTTCTGGCTAGGCTTGGGTTTTGTTCAGACAAGTACTGCCATTTCTATGCAGTTGTTTAGGAGGCTGTGTGGGTTGCAAATCTACTGTTTTAAGTTTCTGAGATGTGACCTGAACATAAGCACAGCATCCAGAAATTGCTCTGTTGTAATTTCACGGACTGTAATTGTAATCCTTGGCTTTATAAGAGCATTTCAGTAAATATGGTGGAATATATAATAATTTCAGGGTTGCTATACGTTAAAGTTTTTCCCTGATCCAAAATACAGAGACCTGGAATTAATATATGTAGTGAGGTGGAGTATGATAACACATCACCTCCCACCCAGTCCTGCAGGAACATTTAAAAACTGTAACAGCAGTTTTCACAATATACATTTTTTTAAGAATGAAATCAGATTTTTTTTCTCATTTGCAAGACACATAATGTCAGATCTTACATCTGTAAGAAGGAACCATCACAAATACAGATGCTGTTAAGTAAGGTTTTGCACTACAGGCCCTGAAAGTCCATTTCCACATTGACTGGCATTGTGGTGAAACATCTATGTAGCATACAAGGCTCAGAAAACTAGCTGGTGCAGCAAACCAAGAAGTTCAGTGCAAGTAAATTGCCCTCAGATTATTCATTTATCCACTCAGCGTGCAGCTTTTTGTTGGTGGTTTATTGTAGAGAGTAATGACACAAGGATTTAAACCTCAGTTTGAGAAGGGTTCAGTATTCCTGAGGATTTCTTTTACTTTTTATTTTATTTTATTTAAATTTTATTTTTGTTAAGGTAGTTGCATGTCTGGCAGAGTTATCACTGTGATGTGTATTGCTTCCATTTATGCCTAGTCTATAAATGGAAATTACAGTTTGCCAAATGTGATGAAAATGAATCCACTCATATGATACGGGTGACAACATATTATTGGAGGAGTGCATTTATTTCCTCATTAATTCAGTATTTACCACACCATATAGCTGTTCCACGTTGACTTTAATGTCTGGGTATAAAAGAGTTAGCCTCTTTCATTAAAATTGAGTTACTCTAATTTATATCTCCTCAATTGATTAAAATGGTATAAGATAACAAATATTATTATATGACCCTATAGTTAAGGAACAGTTTTATTTTCTGAGCAATACGAGATCAGCACGTACCAAGAGTCGCACCTGAAGTCCAAGGATAATGAGCTTTTCTGGTGCCATAAAGAACAAAGACAAAAAGATAGTCTCAACTTTCTGGAATCAATTCTGCAGCACTTTTATGTACCTTCATTAGATCTGCCTGCGAGGGTTGAGTCTACATTCATTTGCTGATTCCTATAGCTAATAGTTAGTGTTAGACATTTTCATTTAAAATGGGATAGATACTGCTAAAGATCCAGGGTTGATTTAGTGCCTTGTAGGTGACATGGACTTTGCTTCATAGATATTTAGCCAGATAAGAGTTACTCCTTTTTGTTTTTTAGTTTATAGTGGTTTAAGCTAGGAAAGGAATTTATTGGAAGGAGGTATCAGTACCTAGGCAATACTTAGATTGGTTATATAATAAATAAAAATAACAGTAGTATAGAAGTTGATAGATTAAGGCGCAAGTTTTTTTTTTTTTTTGTTAATGGAGTTGATTTTGTGTTCAACCACAGTTTGCTGCACTTATTTTTATGATTTTTGGGTAGATTTGTTATCTTTCATTAGATGCAATTGAAACATAGCTGTTAAATCTTTGGAATCGGGTAAAACTTTTTTAGCAAGGCAGCATTCTAGACCATACCCCCAGTGGTGATAAATCCCCCACTGATGGCAGTATCCCTGAGGGCAGACATATCTTGAATAATGCCCCCTCTGTGAGCAATTGAAATAACTGCATATTTTTACAAGCTTTAACACGTTATCTGAGCAGCGCCCATCTGCCTTTAAAGTACTCTTTATGAATAAACATATGTCTTCAGACAAGAAGCCATTCTGAGAGTCTTATTTCATTTGTAACCACCACACCCCCTACTGATTGCATATATCAATTCCGAGATCACACAATAGTGGGTTAAGGACAAATTCCATGCCTCACTGTAACACAATCTCTTAGTTGCCCTTTTTGAGTAGAGGCAAAATGGACTGAACCATGACCATCCCAAATTTTCACTTTTTCACATATTGATTTAACTGACTTAGATTCAATATTGGCCTGAGGTCCCCTGTTTTCTTCGGAACTAAGAAGAACCCAGAATAGACACCAGATCTTATTTGGTCTGGTGGCACCTGCTGGATGACTCTTTTTTTCCAACAGCTTTACTACTTCTGATGCTGCAGGTTCTGATTGGGTGGCACTAGAGGAATACTGTCCTTGACAAGAAGCAATGCTATAAATGGAATTGAATATCCACTGATTGCTATCCTTAACACCTAAGAATCTGAAGTGATGGCCCACCAGGTTCAAGTGTGTAGGGATAAGCACCCTCCTGACCACCTCCACAGTGTAGCAGTTAGGTAACTGTTCAAGAGCTCTGGAAGGATTTTTCAGAGAAAGGTCTGTGAAATCCTTGGTTTTGTGGACCTCCTCTGCATCTAGGATGACATCCACTAAATGATCCCCTGCTCTGCCACTAGGGCTTCTGTCCAAAGAAGAATCCTGGGTAGGACATCTCAAGTCATTCACACCAACATGGAAAATGACAGAGTCATAACTGTAGCTGTTGTGGAGTGACTTAAGTGGGTGCATGATGTTGCAGATTTTTCCACCTGACAGACAGCTGACCATGACCTTCTCCTTGCTGAGCCTGGTGAGGGGGACATCAGTGTGTCTCACTATTGAGTCAACAATCTTTTTACATTGTCCAAGTCAAAAAACTATTAGGTTCATTTTCCAGCTTCTTAAGAAATGTTAATTTTCTGGAAACAGTGCCTGGAGTTGTGTGTATTCTACCTGTCTTAAACTCACCTTTAATGTGCACACCACTCTCAAAACTGATATTTCTTATAGACCTTCTTTTCTCACTACAGCACATTAATGCACCATTCCCTGATTTCAAACCTTAACACTGGTAAAGTCTAGCTTAAATACTATTTTGTAAATTATTTTTCTTTAAATAGGCTATGTTTTTTTTTTTTTTTTTTTTTTGCAAATTAACTTTACTTTGGTCTCTCCATGTGCTCCATATGCTCAAAAGCTTTCCTTTTTTTAATTTACTGATATGTGCCCACAGTTTGCTTCAGTGGTGTCCATAGTTGGGGTATGCTCAGTAGCTAGTTATTCCTAGGATATGCAAACATACACTTCATTAACTTTTGTATGATGCAAATTGAAGAAGCAGAAAAATCACATTTTCAGTTCATTGCAGCTTTTCCTTAGTTGTGATTTATAATAGAAGTATAATTTAATAATGTAGTTTCATGTATTGTTTGTTTCAATATTTTAATCAGAACATTTTTGACATTAAAGTGTTATCTTTTACAGTAGGTTGAGATGATTGTCGGTAATTGTTTAAAGTACTTTATCACCAGTAGTTTGTGTCTTTCGGCTTTTCCCGGTTAGGGGTCGCCACAGCGGAACTCCGGTCCGCTAATGATTGGCAGTAGATTTTTACGTGCCAAGTTGCCAGCTCTGACACACAACCTTCAACAAAGGTACACCTATTCATGCATGTCTCCACACAGAAGATGCTCTAGCTGAGAATCGAACAGGACAAAGTCATACTGTGAGGCGACAACACTACCGCAGCACCACCACCGCAGTTACTTTATCACCAGTAGTACTCTTTTTAAAACCTCCTATGTCAATTGGCAATTAGCAAAGTGGTTAAGGGTGTGAGCTATAATTCCTGTGGTACAGTGTTTGATTCTTCCCACCCATCATTTTCCTGTTTCTCTGTGACCTTGAGCAAGTCAATTAACCATCTATTTTTTACAGCTCACCCATGAAAAGGGACTGTGTGTCTAGTGGGCCTACCTAATTAAGGTGTTTATATCAATATATATGTATACACACACACACACACACACACACACACACACACACATATATATATATATATATATATATATATATATATAGGGTTCCTATTACGTTATCGAAAGATAACGTAATCGAACAGCCAAAACATCGAAATGGCCACATTTCAAAGTTTGAATTGTGAGATCGCAGTACAGTGAAGATTGGGATATTTGCCCTTTCCTCATTGCAGTGCGATCTCGGAGTTGAAGTATATATTTAGCAAGGGGTCTGGGGGTGCAGCCCCCCCACAATAAAAGTTTCGAAATGCGGCCGTTTCAATGTTTTGGCCATTCGATTACATTATCTTTCAATAATGTAATATGAGCCCTATATATATAATGTCAATATATTACATAAATATTCGTGCCTCATCAAATATTAAAACAGGATTGTTTTAGTGCCCACTCCCATACCTACTGCTAATTAGATATATACCTAGTCCAAGATAATACAACAGTGGGAAAGGTCAAAAATCCCAGAACCAGCTACATAATGATCTCATACACAAAGAAGATGGCAGGCTGAACACAGCAAGATAAAAATGATTATTTGCAATTTATAGGTGCATACTAGTCTAATGGCCACTAGGGGGTCCTTATAAGCCTAGCCATGCAACCCAAATGTGACCCACAAATTTGATTTATATAGGGGGTGATTTACTGACTGTGTGTGTCTATCTGAGACATAGAATGGTAATTCTCTGAGAAATATATATGTTTCTTTAACATGTCCTATTTATACTGCAAGCAAAATTTAGATATTTTAATTTAGTAGTACTGATGCCGCTTCTTTTTTTTTTTTTTGCGGATGTACAAAAGGTTTATCAAAATAGGGTCCAGAGATGCCTTGTATGCCAGGCAAAGATTGCCTCTCAGAGGTGTATATGATACCTAGTAAAGAGACATGGCTTTGTGGTAATCAGCATAGGACATTGTATTTGCTCCCTGTATTCTTTTTGTAAGGAACCTTTGTGGATGTTCTGTTTGCTGCATGTGTCTGGCCAGGTACATACCAAAGGGGGCATTATACTCTATGATGGGTGTGATGAGGAATGAGTACCATGGTATGATGACTTTTCCAGACCTAGATGATATTATCATGCCTATAATTTGAGCAATATAGAAGAATTTTCTTACTACCTTGGACATATGTTGTTTCCCCCCGACTAATGAATTATCTTTTAGGGGCGTTTTATTGATGACGTACTTACCCTGGGTGGTTGACTTCCCAAGAGATACTATAATGCATTTCTTTATATTAAGTTTTAAGCTAGGACTTTGTCAACATTTTTCTGTGTTATACCCTTCTGAAGGGTGTTCTCATCTTGGGGGGGGGGGTTCAGTGATTCCTCACAGTGTGGAATCATCTGTGAACTTGGTTAGCCAGAGGCCTTTGGCATTGGCTTTGATGTCTGAGAAATAGATGCCTAAGAGGAGTGGGCCCAGCTCACAGCCCTGGGAGACTCCACTGGTGACCAGCCTCTTTGTGCAGGTGGTTTCACTGATTCTAGCCTCCTGAGTCCTACCATTGAGACAGTTAGCTATCCAGTGTGTTATAAATTGGTTTAAACCTATGTCCTTAAGTCTGTTGACAATGCCTGAGTGGCGTATTTCATCAAATGCCTTATTCAGATCTAGGTAGGCAGTATGCACGGTTTTCCCCTCATCCATTGCCTTTGTGACTTTTTCAAAGAAGTCCACCAGTTTCAGTAAGCATGACCTTCTTCTGACAAACCCAAAATGGGATAGAATAAGTGTCTGGGGTCTCTTATTTCCTTATTGATAATTTCCATGATAATTCTTTCCATGGCTACACAAATAAGACTAGTCATACTAATGGGTCTGTATTTTCCAGTATTTGTTGAATGTCCTGTTTTATGAAGGGTGATGACTGACACAGTTCTCCATTCAGATGGCACAAAGCCTGTTTTAACACTATAGTTAAATGACTCCAGGGCCCCCAATAAGTCATATTTTAGACTGTTCAGGGGGCATCATGGGATGTTATCAGGGTCCAATGGGCCATGCTCTTGATGTTAGTGAGCCCAGCCAGTACATGCTCCCTACTTAAAGTTGGAGGAGTTATGTCTAAGGGTATCTTTTGGAGGATGGTCGGGGATGAGAAGTAAAGTTGGAACTAATTTGACTGCGAACAGGTTTACTATATTGCCAGGCTCAGTGAATCTTACAACATTAACTACCAGTTTAGCACATTGTTGTATACTGCCCTTGAGGTTTCTGACATAGCTGCGGAAGGCCTTATGGTTATCTTTTACCTGGGAGGTTAGCTTAACCTCAAAATTGGTTCTACTAGACCTAATTAGTCCAATTAGTTGTCTATTTAGTTTGAGGAGAGAGTTTTTGTCTCTATGGGAAATACCCTTCCTGATGTTTACCATAATTTTTTTCTTTTGTTGTTAATCCTGTTTAATTTGGAATGCCACCAGGGCAGTTTGCTTCTGGGGCTAGTCCTGGGTTTACTTCAGGTAGGTACAGCAGCCTCTGTGCAGCCATTGATATGGTTGTACAGAGTTTCTGAGAGCAATTTAGCATAAGCTGCTGTATTCTCGGTGTTTGGAGGGCATTGAATTTTTACTTAAAGGTATTTGCCTTGGAATAGTTCCTAAGCTTTACTGGTTTTAATGGGATTACAGAGTTGATTTTGATTTTGAAGGAGACAGCTTTATATTCCTTAGCATTCTCTCTTGTAGATTGCAACCATATGCATATATCCAAACTAGGTACCCTGTCTGTATACAGCTAAACAATACATTATAGAAAGTGCCAGACTATCCACTGCTTGTTCACAACTACTTTCTACCCTCCTTTATGGATCCTAAATATTAGTAATCTTCGAAAAACTGACCTAAATAACGTAGAATCCTGCTACAACAAAATCACTAAATTTGCCACAGGACACCCAGATAGAACCCACCATAGCACTGTTCTTTCTCAACTCAACTGGCTAGAACTCCCTAACCTCCTATCACTTAACCAGCTGTCCACAGCCCACACAATTATCCACCTACCCAATGAATGCCCCACACTTTCTAAACTAATCCATCCCGGTGAAAATCTCAGAAAACTTAGATCCTCTGACAAAGTAATACTAAAGGTTATTCAACCCCACAACTCCCATGGCACCTCCATCTACTCTTACAAAATTTCCAAGCTCTGGAACACTCTTCCTCAAACCATAGCACAAAATCCTAACTATCATGAGCTCAAACAACTCCTAAAAAAATCTAGCAAATCATTGGCTTTGCACATGCCATACTCCTGGCTAAGTTTACCCACTCCCTGACTGTATCTCCTAATTTTACTTCTTCTTATCTCTAGCTCTTAACCCTCTGGCTTCTGTTGTTACCACCCAGCTAAATTCTTCAGTTTTATGTCAGCAGCTAGATTTGGACAGAGGTCCTAGTCAATGTTACTGATCTTAGATCTGTAACCTCATCTACCACTGGTATATATCCTGTATACAATATGATCTCTTAATTCACTGTATATCCATCCATTCTGTTATCTACTGCTGTATTTGTCTTCGACAGTAATTTATATTGCCAATTTAATGACACTGTTACTATTGCTCATACACAATTAATTTTTGCCAGTACTCTTAGTACTGTAGTAATATTAGTTTCACTAGCAGTATTTTCTGCCATTTTGTTAGTATATTTAGTATTATTAGTTTCTGTAACTATTAACTGTATAACTGGAGCTTTTCTCCCTGGGTCTCCGCTGAAAATGGGCTTCTGGCCCAGTCGGACATTACCTGGTAAACAAATAAAATAAATTAAAATAAATAAATAAATATATATTGTGACATGTTTATTAGTCAAAATCCTACAAAGTGAAGTATAAGTTCACTATAATTTATCTAACTCTTTTTTCTCAGTGTGCCTATACTTAATTACACTGATTACATGTTTTTACTTCATATATTCCTCTTGATTTGCTAAACAAAATAACTTTTTAATGGTTTTCACCTGTTATATAGAACTATATCCAAAGTGTGCTTTTATGTAATTTTTTCCAGCATATATGTCGAAACCGCACTAAAGACTACTTTTTTGCATTAGTTACATTTCAATCACAATATTTATTTCTTATTTACTTTGTAGGCATTCTTAGGGTTAAAGTTAGCATGCTACATTATTTTAGTTACTATTCTATATGCTAAAAGAGGTGATGCAGCTAAATTACTGATACATCTTAACACTTGTATATACTTGTTATAGCATTTATCTCTTGTGTTTCATTCTCTCAGTGTACTGCATATTTATATTTTAGGGTACATGTTTATATTTTTCCACACATTTTAATATCTCATGTTTTTATTCCTCACTTTATGATCTTAAAAGGGAAATTCCCCACTATCCCCTTTACATGTGGGCTGACTATAATACTGCACTTCTGTTAGCTCTGTCTTTCACATTATAATTCTTTCCTCATATCTGGTTTTAGTATCACTATTCTTATTTTATGATTTAAATTTCTAGTGAACCTCATGTTTTAATTTTGTTTATGGGACTAAAGTGGGTGTCTTGTTTCAGTCTGGCACTTTCAATGGACAGCCATTGAATGTGGATAATTTTAGAATTGTTCTCACAGTTAGCTAAGGTTACCAGTATCAGTCATAATTTTGTATTCTATTTTGAATGTCTTAATTCTGTTTTTCAAACACATTTGAATGTAGAAGATGTGGGTTAGGCATTGAATAAGTTCTATATTGCTTTAATGGGTTTAAGCTTACTCTGTGTTTGCCCACAGCGTGGCTTTATGTCACACAGTTTTATTTATACAGGTTTTTCTTTGCACTGGAACTATAATTTCGACTGCAACTCAGTTCAACCAGTTTATTGCAGTGTTGCATTTTCTAGATAATACATTTTCATGTTGAAACCTTGGAAGTAATTAAATCTATCATAACTGGAAACTCTTTTTTCCACTTATTCTAAAATGCTAATGATAATAATACTATTAGCCATGATTTGCCCCAGCCACAGTCATGTTAAATTTTAGGTTGGACTCTACAGATAAAGATAATGCATTACTGTTTGTATAACTTCATGCTTTAGTGAATTTGTGTGCAACAAATTAATAGAGTAATCTGCCAAATATGTCTTCTACAAGATCGTCTTCCATATCACCAAGTATTTAAATGCATGTAATCTATATTTTGAGTTCAAGAAAAGAAAAAAAATAGACCACAAAGTACTATGGAGACGTTTACCTCAAATTATCACAGATCTACTTCAAGTTGGACATGGATTTTTTATATTAAATCAAATTACTCTATTTGAAGATATTTTTAACATTCTGCGTATTGCTTAATTGGGTTCTTTTATTCTCAGCTAACTAGTTTAAGTTTTCTTTGTATACTCCACCAACTTGCTGCAGTGGACCAGATGCATGTTATTTGGTATGCCTTTTTGTTTTGTTGCACACTGCGTGGTATCCATAGACAACTAGTGCATAGTTCATCGGCATGTATTGCAAATGTTGCAATGATTCAAAGATATGTGTAATGTGTGTTTTCTGAGATGTAACCTGCCCTGTGAAATGAACCATGAATATTAATCCTGCACAGTTCCTCTATGAATCCCAGCAATTGCAAAAATGTAATAAAAAGACATTTAACAAAAAAAGAGTTCCTTAGCATCTGCACACATCAGCCAAATGTTTTTAATTAATTTAGTTTGATGAAACTGTGTTTTAGAAACTGGCAGCAGACTTACTTCACACCAAAAACAGACTTTTGCTTAAGCTAGTCATGCACAATTATTTTTTCTAAAGGAAGATAATAACACTAAGAGAAGTATTTATAAATTGGCTGTCCATTTATGTCGATGTTTATTGTGATGTGAATTAACTTTTTGATCTCATTTCCCTGAGTTTACCTTTTGTCAATTATAATTATTAGCAATTGTGTTAAAATATGAAATTAAAGTTCTTGTCTATACTATGTTAGCACATGAAGGGCATTATAGCTCTTTACACAATTGCATGGCAAAGAAGTTAATAGGTTTAAGTAAGGGTGGTGGTAGTAATGCCCAGGCCATCCCGGAAAAGCATGAGTTAGGTTTTACATTGAATTGCTCAGGGAGGACAGCTTTCATTTTTTATGGCTGATTGCTTTGCATTAGGGTAGCTTGGAGCTATTCATAAAGGAATCAGTCATAGGCAGCTTAGGTATCATCCATAAAGTACTAAGGACAGCAGGCAGTCTGACCAACTTTATGTTTCATTTGCAAGATACATTAGTGACTAAACAAACTGTCAAAATTCATACGCAACTGCAGTGAGGTTTGCAATGAAAACCTTTGAATGAATTGGTTAGAGCCTACTTGGGTAGGCTGTAGTCACTGTGGCTGCCTTCCTCAGAAATGTCTCGCTTACAGTTTTTGTGAAGCTGTGACAAGAGCTTTTAGGCACACTTTCTCATGTCATTACAAACTTCAATGACTTGGAGCAGGTTTAGCCTCATCTGTACTGCTTGGGTTGTTGGATTAGAGCCTTGTTTTGTTAACTTGCTACATTACAATCTTTGCTGCTCTACAAATATTTACTTATTTATCAATTGCTTTTTTGACTGGGAACATTTGACTGGGAGTACTTGCTCATTTTCAGTGGAGGCCTGTGTTGAAAAGCTCCAGAGTGCTGAGAACAATAGCGATAATCCTTATAAATGATAGTATACATAGACAGATACAGTGAGACATCAAGTTATACAGATAGTAGTATTATGATCTTATGTAGCATAGAATGACTGAAAACTCCTTATTGTTTATAACAAAAACAGTACATCAACTGAGGTGGAATCAGGAAGCAAACAGGAAATAGCTGTGTGTGTGTGTGTGTGTGTGTGTGTGTGTGTGTGTGTGTGTGTGTGTGTGTGTGTGTGTGTGAGAATGTGTGTTTGTTGCATTTTCCCTGCTATTGTGATCCAGGCTATAGCTGAAAAAGGCTCCACAGTTTAATTTCCTGGTTAACAAATACATATATTGAAACTGGCTTAAAATGTCATATATTTATAGACTCTACTTGAAATAATCAGAAAACTAAGAGGACTGGGAGATGGGAGGCTCTAAAGTGTGTGATGCTTAGATATATAAAAAATTGTGGATGAGCAATGTGCTCTTAACAGCCCTCTCATGCAAACAATAATCAATGGAATACCAGATGAATCTCTGCTACAATCTGTACTATTTTAGACCTGTGTAATAAACATAGTAAAAAACAGGAAAATAGGCCACACTTGTTTGCTATGAGCATAAATACAGGGAGCGGTAGCAGTGTCAGTGTGTAAGGAAGTCTACAGTGGACATGAATAATTTACTGAAATATCCAGGAAGTACCAGCTAGGTTCTAGTATAAGAAATGTCAAGCAATATACTTTGATTGAGGAAGGAATCCCTAGGAAGTAATATTACCTAATGAAGGGTTTTCCTGAGAATGAATGAATGACATAGACTAAAAGAGCAGGGTGGCTGCAAACAAAATAAAATCAGTGGAATGTACTGGAGAAGGAATGCATCACTGTGGATGCAACAGTCTCAACTCTGTCCATGACATTACTTGCACTTATCATGGCCTAACATGATAATGACATAATATTTTGCATAGTACAGACAAAACATATAAAGTGTGTTTTAATGTGACTGGGCTAGATACAATGAGCCACTACTGTTCTTGGAACTGCATAACTCAAAATAGGGAAAAACAGAAGCAGCAGAACCTGAACCCACATAATAGTTAAACATATGGAGAGCATCATAAGACAACAACAGAAAGTAATATCAGGAATATGTTTGGTCCGGAGGCAGAGCTGATGTGAGGACTATATTTGTCATGTATCATGTAGTTAGCATATTGCATGCCCCATGGAAGGGGTGGTGTAGTAGAAACACAAGTGAGGTCCTGGGACAGGAAGTGAAGGTGGCCTACAACTTCATGGAGGTTAGTTCAATATCAGAGAGACAGTCTAGACGTTAACTGTCTTGAATGTACCCATGATTGTATGGTTGTATGTTTATAACATTTGGTACAGTTTATTATGAAAATCACACAACTTTCATACTAAATATTTTTTCACATGGATACTGCATCATAAACCAAACTAAATAACTAGTTTTGCTAGATGCACAAAATGTAAATAACTTTTAAGAAGTAAAATATTAATCTGATCAATTTTCAAAAGAAAATATATGTATTGCTTTCATTTACCCCCAGTTTTCGGTGTGATTTTTTAGTGCATGGACTTTGGTGATTACACTCTGATATTCAGAAAAAAAATCAGTTAAGAGCCAGAGTGGCGCAAGACCTGACCTTAACAAATGTTAAGCACCCCCTGCTTAAGCTGTTAAGGTCAGGTATAGCACTCAGCAGTAAAATCTGCCAGTACTGGCCTCCAAAGACTACAGCAGAAAAAAAAGATTTGTTTTTGCCTGCTTTACATAAACTGAAAAAGTGTTCCTGGCTTCCTGTTAAAAAGAAAGTTGCTAGAATAATAGAATGTTTGTTCGCCTGCTTTTTCTGAAGGATGCAAAGCCTGAAACATAAATGTATGTCATTATTTTAGTAGTTCAATCCTCAGCATTTTGATTAAAATCCATGGACTTTATGAGAAACAGACCAAATATATGAGGTAAAAATCCGGACAGTTGAGTGGCATGGAAGGTAAGTATATATGTAAAGGACTGTGTTACACCGAATTTCTGATAGCACTCGCTAAGTGTTTTTGTGGCTTTTTTAATTTTTTTTTTACTTTAACTAGTAGTAAATGGAGCAATTAAAAGCTCCATGCACTACAAAGAATTATGGTCGGGTCTCCAATCCTAACTTATTATTACATGTTCTCAGCGTGGATGCCAAGAAATTCACCTTTTGAGCTTCACTCTTGAGGCAAATTTCCTGACATCCCTGTCTCTAACATATAATACGTTAGTTAGGATCTGTGACCCGATCATTGTGCTTTATATCATGTTCAGAAAACTGTAGGTGCAGCTTGTTAAGTCAACATGAAGCTGACAATGGAAAATGCCCTTATTGCATCATGTGTATAACCGGTAATATTGCATGATTATTAGTGACCTTCCATATGTTTATGTCTTTCCAGTACATATGTAATATTTCAGTTTGTTAAAGTTCATTGCTGCTTGTAATGATCTTCATTTCTTCTATAGTCAAAAACAAGTTAGAATATGGAACAGACTAGCAAAATGAATCAAAATCCTAACAGTATGTCAAGAAGAAAAATGATAAATACAACAAAAGAGAAAATAAGGTGCAATTATAACTCAGCAACTCATGTTTAAAATGCTGAATTAAATTTTTCAGCTGGAAATTTGCAGTAGCCCATTTTTAAAATGATAGTTAACCTGCTTTGCACACTAAGTTCATAAGCTGTATTTGAAGCATTTTATGACTTATTTAGAAGTATCCTAGAAATACTTGCATCTACTTAAGTCAGCTAAGACTTTACTTATTCACTTTTATTGTATCATTCTTTATTCTTGGTCACATCCTTTCTTTCCATCTCCTACCTCTGCAATATGTGCAATGTTTTAGACAATCAGAGTGTACCGTGCTTCATAAACCTTAATCTCATAGTGTACAGTATTACCACAGCTGGGAGGTACACATTTTCTGGGACTTCTTTAAATAAACACTGCCACAGTCAGAGGAATGACAAATATTATTACTAGGTAAATAATATGAAACAGACTAAACTGCAATTTGTTTCCATGGGATAGACAGGGCTAGTGAATGGTAATTGTATTTTATTATCTGCAAGTGTGTACTATGGAGCTACTTATTAACTTCCTCCTACAGATGGTAGAAGGGTCTTATAGTTTCAAGAGCAACAGTTTGCAAATGCATTCCAACAATGTGATACACAGTAGCATTATCGTAAGGATATTGCTTTATTGCAAGAATCATTATTACTGTTATAAGTTTTATACCTTTGATTTTTCAGGTTGTAAACCCATTTTAAATAATAAAGCATTTTTTTAGTTTCTACACTCAGTCATTTCTAAGAACATCAACACTTTATCTGTGGGTCTTCAGAAAAAAAAACATTCATGGTTTCTCTTTTATTTATATCGGTAACAAATGAGTAAGAATACAAAAGGGCATACTATTAGTTCCAAGGCTTAGCATTCAAGAAAAAAGTGAATTGTATAGCCACACAGTGCATAAATAAAGTTAGTGGAAATGGTTTCTAGATCTGTTTAACACACAAAGCTCATCCATAACTCATTAACCAATTACAGATGTCCTATTCCATGTTTCCATTGCACTTGATTAATTTTAGGAGATATAATATATATATATATATATATATATATATATATATATATATATATATATTTTTTTTTTTTTTTTAATTATAGTATATACTACAACAAATGGAAGTGAAACCATGAGAGATAAGGTAAACGGAGCTGCTTACAAACTGTATTAGTTCAGAATGGGCTGTTGTCAATAGTGACAGGAAGCTTGTATGGGGCAAGTACATGCACAGCCTGCATTCAGTTCTATTGCAAACCTCTGCCTCACCTTTGTGTGACAAATGGGAAAGTGTGTAGGCAATTAAAAGACAACAAATAAAATCTCTTTGCCATAATTTACACAAATATGAAAAGCGTTAGGAGCTAGAAAGATTGTTTGAGTAATGCTGAAGAAGATAAGGCCAGAGTAGGTGCAGTAGTTGAAGATGATCGATGGCGGATGGACAAGTAAGGAAAACTAGGATACATTAAGTTACTGAAGAAAGGACAGACAGGATGGAGGAAGAATATCTTTTCATGTAAAACAATGGAAGAGACCTGAAAGAAAACAAGAACTAATACGTGATGCCATTAAATTGTTTAGTGGGGGATGTAAAAGTAGGAGAAGAGATTACCAGATACCTCCCATATGCTGATCCCACAAATGATACCAGAATTATCTGAACAGAAAATATCATACATCATAAATATGTAGCCTATAGTAAACTGAGACAGAAATTAACAAATTCACACAAATTGCAGATTCATTAGATCTGATCAACATAACTGGCCTTATACCATAGTAACTCAGCATCAAAAACTCATAAGCAGCAGCTAAATACATAAATTCTCATAATGCATGTACTGAAGGGCATCATTGTATGATGAAATGTGACACAAATTAAACTAATTTTTACAAGAGCCCCTCCTACATTTGCCATGGGGGGAACTTTACTTCCCATATTCCCCTTTGCTTTCTTATTCTGACTCTGATATTGTTACAGGTCAGAGAAATAACAGCTGTTGGCAGGCTGAGTAAGAACTGTCTTGCTTGTTCTCTGAGGTTCTTTAAAAAGGCTGTCTTTCACCATGTTTGTAGTCTAATTATGAGCCTGGTTAATAAATGAATAGAGCACTCAGTTAATTCTAAATTTGCATTCAAGGTCCTGTACAGAGTGTTTTATTTTCCAATAAAAATTACTTTTTTATTAGGATGGCTACATGAATTCTGCTAGTAGAATTCCCAGCAGCAAAAACTATGTTATCATTATTTATACCAACTAGAATATTAACATGTGTTTCTTCAACTAGACAAATATTTGGATTCATATTATATAGAAAATGGAAAGCCAGGATTCTTTTTTGTACTATTTAGATGATAAATGCCATGATGATAATATTATTTGAGTTATTTGTTTATTTCAAGATGATCAAGATGTTTGTGCTGAGAAGGGTTCCTGGAAGTAGATAGCCTACCTGTCTCTGCAGTATATTCAATAACAAAGAAGGTATTCCAACTGTAATAATACTTTAAGCATATCCATAAAGGAGGACTTCTGAAATTAGTTGATGAGGTAAAAAAAACTTAAAACCTTGCTAACACTAGAAAATAACAAACCATTTACAACTAGTTATTTAGTCTCTTTAACCAATACAAGTACCTCCTAGTGACTGCATATTCCGGAAAAAACACCAAAACATCAAACCTAAAAGTAGATTCATAACTAAAGTATTTACAAGAATCCAGTGTTTGTTTGCAAGATTTTCTTTATTCTTTTGCGTTATTTGATGCTTCCTTTTAATTAATAAAAATAATAAAGGCAAAGCACAATACTGTGTATAATATCCATTGTCTATATATATATATATATATATATATATATATATATATATATATATATATATATATATATACATATACATACATACTGGTACAAACTCATGCATAAAAACATTTCAACAATTGAATTACTGTGAACTCTAGTTTGCCTGCATTTTTCCCTCCTCCCGACTAAATTATTAATTTTCCTCAAATGGTTAAAAAAAATTAAAAAATTACTTTTTTAACTAGACAATTGTTCCCTAATGATTGAGTACCTATTTTTTATTTTTAGGTTAGAATTTTGGTATGTTCGAGTATGACTTATCCAGTTGCAACTCAGCAAAGAACCACCTCAATGAGTACAGCTAGTATGGAATTCGGCCTGATCAAAAATGACATCTAAGCATTTCTAATACAGGACAAGCTCCCACGCACTCCTATATACATATATATATGTATGTGTGTGTGTATATATATATATATATATATATATATATATATATATATATATATATACACGAGAGCACTACAGAATCCTGAAAGCCCAAAATCCTGAAGCCCAAAATCCTGAAAATATAGTGAGTGTTGGTATCCTGTGTGTTCTCAGGATTTTGAGTTTTCAGTATGTTGAGTTTGCAGTATTTTGAACTTTCAGGATTTTGGGCTTTCAGGATTCTGTAGCACTCCCACATATATATATATATATATATATATATATATATATATATATGTATCATTCAAGCCTATAGTGCCTTTTTTATTTGGCCATTTAACACTCATAGCTCCTTATGGTGCCCAGACCTAATTTGGGTCTGGCTTCTTTAACTAAGTATCTTACCAGCTAACAATAGGCAGTATTATAAAGAGATAGGAATAATTAACAAAATGATACTAAGACTGTTAATGTAGGATGTTACACATTAGGGAAATTAATCACTTTTTGCCACTTAAAATTCATACTTTCAAATGTATGTTCATATTTTCATAACTGAGAGACCTACATGCTGTTGAGGAGCATGGTGTAAAATGCTATAGAGGGAGACAGGAAAATTCATCATCAGTGTCCCTTTGTATCACAATATACTGGAAGTACTGCAAGCTTTTTGTTAATAATTATGACAATAAGCAACATTTTCATATGTAATTAATACTTCAAAACATACATGACTTGGCTTCAAGTGAAACCTTAAATATTGTTGAAGAAAACTTTCACTGATATTTGTGCTGTAAGTTGCACATCTTAAGAGATATTCAGTGTTATTTATACTGCTAATTATATAATCAAGCATATGTTTTCCTATTTCTGTAAATATCTCAGTAAACATGCATCCAGAGATGAATTTCTTGCTGTCATGTCAAAGCTTTATATCTAGTTAACAAAAGTGTTCTAACAATATAGATTGTATAGTTAGTTTAGAAGGTATGACAATTTATTTATAAAGGTTTAGTAAACATATATAACTCTGGGTTTGTGTGCATTATATTAGATTAGATTATATTATGTTATAGTATTTATAGATACATGCATACAAACATTTCAAGTATGAGCACCTTCTAGTCTGTCAATATACCAAAACACTTGTTCCCATAATAAGTCTCCAAGGCTGTTCTTAAAAATATCTAAACTAGTACTTGCTTTAATGTAATTTTGTAGTCTGTTCCAAGCATCAGCTACTCTGTCAGAGAACCAGTTAGTACACTTCTCATTCCTATAGAACCTTCTACATAGGTTATCTGATGATTCTCTAGTACTTTTTGTTAACCCCAAACATCCCCAGAGGTAGTTGTCCCTAAATCCCCTATATACCTGAATAAGATCCTCTCTTAGATATCTATAAAAGACACTTTACAAGTTCAAATATTTTAGTCTTCCATAATAACTTAGATTTTCACATCCATGGATGTCCTTGGTATATTTCCGCTGTACTCTTTCCAGTTTACTCATACTTGTCTTATTATAGGGTTTTATATTGTTATTCCATACTCATGTTTGGGTCTAATGTAACTAACAAACAATGACTTCATTATTTTTAATTTTATAGACTTTATAAATCTTTTTATACAACCTATAGTTCTATAACTATCATTAACCAATTGGTTGCTATGATTAGAAAAAGTCATAGCTGAACCTACCCATATAACCAGGTCCTTAAATGAGTCTACAGTTTCAATCACTGAGTGCTGTATTAAATATTCACCTTTCAGTTTATGTCTCCCAAATCTCATTTGCTTAGTTTTTGATGTATTTATCAGCATATTCTTTTCCTGTGCCCAAATGGTCAATTTAGTTAAGTTATTTTGCAGACAAGCCTTATCTGCAACACTTGTAATCAGTTTACCCAATTTCAGGTTGTCTGTGTATAGACTGTAGAACACCTCAGAAGAAAAAGTTAGGTCTGAAAAATACAATGCAAACAAGTAAGGGCCTGGGACAGAGCCAGGTGGGACACCCTGACTGTAACCAAGGATTTCACCTGTCCAGTTGCTGTATGATACATGCCATGTCCTATTTGTAAGCCATGCAGCTACCCATCTTATCAAGAGTACATCAATACCTAGTTGTACTAATTTATTGATCAGTGTTTTGTGTATGACCCTGTCAAATGCTGAAGTTAAGTCTATATAAATTACATGACAGCATTTGTAGCTGTTATTATATTGTTATAGAACATCATGTTACAGGTGGTAATATAACTATTTTCAACAGATACATGCAGATATATGTTTTTTAGGCCCAACCTATCCAGTTATGACAATAACTTATTCAATATTACCTTCTCCATTAATTTTCTACATGAAAGTAGACTTAAGGGTCTGTATGATTCTCGGTTTGTCCTACTCCCCTTTCCCTTAAAGACAGTTTTAAAAAGCGCATGTCTCCAATCTTGAGGAATCTCCCCATATTTATATGATCTAGTGAATAATAGATGTAATGGTAGTGTAAGTTCTCGCTGAAGTGTTCTCAGGTCATTGTTACTAATTCTGTCTTCCCTGCACTTTGTTTGGATCCAGTTTGCGCAGTTCTTTTTCGATATAATCTAATCTGATTCCAGTATCTGAGGTTACCTGGATGTCACTAGGACAACTTATCACCTCTTTGTGGAGCCAAACTGCTTTGCATAAGACTTTGTAAATATATCTATAATCTGTTGTGTCTGCGAATAAATTTTAGAATCTGCACACAGTTTACCAATTTGTTTGTATTTACTCCTTCCACATCTTATGTATCTATATAAAGGTTTCCTATTATGGTCAATATCTTTATATAAATTTTCTTCAAATTTTTCTTGATCTTGCCTTACACTATGCTTAATCTGTTTGTCCAGCTTGTTTATTTCAGTTTTCAAAGTTGTAGTTCGACCTCTCTTCCATTTCTTATATTTTTGTCTCTAACCTTAATCAGATATCTTGTTCTTATGGAAATATATCCTCCTGATGTTGTATGCCTGGATCCTGATGTTAAAACATTTTTTGACTTTTTGCACTCAAACAATTTCTCTTTCAAAACTTTCCACATTCCATCTGCAGTTTTTCCACTGAACACCTCACTCCAGTTAGTTTTACATAGTGACTGTTTTGCTTCCATATAATCTGTAATTAACATTCTGTGCATTGGTTTAGATTTCAGTTTATTAGTATTATCTAGCAACAAATTAACGATAATAACCACATGATCACTACACATCAATCACAATTTATGGAAAGTCTATGAATGCACTGACTTTCATTGCCGTAAAGGTCACGTCTTACTGATAAAATTGTTATTTGTACAGTTTTAGTATCTTTTGCTGCTCACAAAATACTTATAGTTGTTTATCTTGTGTTTTTAAGTTGATTTTTCAGAAAATGCTCTGGAATGCAAGAATGTGTGTAGGCTGCTAGAGCTGTGACATTCTAAACCACATAGGTTCTAATGAGACAAACAGATAGATTTCCTTCAAAATATCAGTATACACTACTGTTGAAAGGCCAAACTTCAATCTGTCATGATGAAAACTCAACATACTAAAAAAATGAATAAATAATAATCAAATTTTTTGCTGCTGGGCAAGTCATCCTATCCCCCCCCCCCATGTAGGGTGTTACCCCCTGCTAATTATAGATACCAATTCAGAGATAGCACATCAGTCAGGAAATGACAAAATCCTACTCCCCTCTGTTTCGCAATCTCCCAAAAAGTACTGCTGTCTGAATCAATCAAATAAACATTTGATCACTTTTAACAGCAGGAAAAACACTTGATATTAAGAACATTCAATATTATGGAGTGTTTATATATATATATATATATATATATATATATATATATATATATATATATATATATAGACAGAGAGAGAGAGATGCATACAAACACCCACTCATACACACGCACACACATTTTATTTATATATATATATATATATATATATATATATATATATATAATCATCAATCCCTTATTTTCCCATTTTCTACATGGGTTGAGGTATTATGTCAGTTGTCTCCCTTTCTCTTGATTCAATGCCACTATCCTACCTTGTTTGACTGCCACAGGTCTCTCACACAATCCCTCCATTTCTTTGCTGGATGCCCTCATTTCCTCTTGCCTTCTTCCTGTCCATCCCAAATCTTCTTCTCTAGATTGTCTTCTGCTTTTCTGCACATGTGCCTCAATCACTGTAATCTGCTGTCTTTGATCTTTTCTGCAACTGGAGGTACTTTGACTTCTGCTCTTATTACCTCATTTCTTTGTCTGTCCCACAGTGTGTATCCTACCACCCTTCTCAGTCACTTCATTTCTATCACCTTTATCTTTTTCATCTCCTCTGTCCTTACTGCCCAGCTCTCCATACCACAGTATTACTGGTCGCACCACTGCTTTTTACACCTTACTTTTCAGCTTCTTTGGCATTCTTCTGTCATACACTATACCTGACACTCTATGCCAGTTGGCTGCAGCCCCTCTAATTCTAGCTTTGGCCTCTTCATTCAGACTTACCTTCTCCTCAACCACCCCTCCCAGATACTTGAAACTATTAACCTGTTCCACTGTCTTGCCTTCTATCTCAATTCTCAGCTTCTTCTGATTTCCCCAGTTTGCTGCCATTACCACTGTCTTATCTGTCCTTATCTTCATTCTATGTGCCTTCAGTTTTACATTCCATTCCCCTATACATTGCTAATCTTCTTGCTCAGAGTCTGCCTGTAATGCCACATCATCTGTATACAGCAACTTTGTTGAGCTGTCCCATCCTACCTGTTTGCTAATATAGTCCATCACCAGTATGAACAGCAGTGTGCTCAGAGGTGAACCCTGGTGCACACCCACTCCCACTGAGAACCTCTCTGTGAGACTGAACACTGTTTGTAGTTGCGTCATTGGGTCCTTGTACATAGCTTGCATTTATTCTACCAGTCTTTCTGAGACTTCATACCAGAAAATCAGCTTTCATGGGAACCTGTCATATACTTTCTCCAAGTCTAGGAATGCCCATTGGACACTTTCCTTATCTATGGCTTCTTCTCAACTATTTGTCTCACTGGAAACATCAAGTCATTTGTGCTGCATCCTTATCTGAATCTGAACTGCTCATCTCCCATATTACATTATACTACTCTGCATATCTGTTTATCAGTCACCCTCTCCAGGACTTTCATACAATGTGACAGGAGTCTGATGCCTTTGTACTACATACAGTTGTGGATGTCCCCTTTGTTCTTGTAGACTGGCATGAGTATGCTTATTCTCCAGTCATCTAGGATATGCCTTTCTCTCCCCACTGCTATGAGGGCCATCAGTGCCATTTTTATGTATTTGTTTATTATTTATTTGACATTTATTAACTGGGTTGGTCCAACTGAGCAAGAAGACCATTTTCAGTGGAGACCTGAGGAGAAAAGCTCCAACATAGATCATACAAAAATCACAAGTAATTGAAATTACAAAGTAGTATACATTGTTACAGTAATTAGAAAAACATAAGATACAAAATGGCAATTGTGATGGTGTAAGGACAACAAGAACAATGAAAGTAGTAAATACAATGTTGCAATATTTTGAGTCACAACAAGCAAAATTAAAAATTAGTAAAAGGTATAAATTTGCCTTTTTACAGTGAGAAAACTTGAGATGAAAGACTATAACAATAAGAACTCTTATGAGAGTTTTGGGAATAGAAGGAGAGAGAGATAATACTTGATAAATAAGAACAAGAGAAAGAGTTTTGGGAGAAAAAATAGGAGGGTAAGTGAGACAAGGTTGAGCAGGAGAGATGGATGGTGTATGTGGGGTCATGACAAGGGCAGAACCAGGAGTTGGCTAGATGTTTCTTAACTTCTTTTCTGAAAGTGTTGTAGTGTGTAATCTTTCTTATGATGGGAAGGAGTTTGTTCCAATGTTGGGATATTAAATACTTGTGTAATAGTTTTCCAGAAGCGCTACTGGGTTTGTATATTTGATGAAGGCATTGGTCTGTACTATGGAGTGGGTGTGTAGGGGCATTAGAAGATATAAGATCGGACAGAGAGGGGAATTTAGTAGGACTGTTGAATAAGTAGTGAGTTATGTTAATTTGGGAAAGTAGAAGTTGTTGGGATAATTCAAGCCCAGTAGGTGTTTTAGAGCCAGGCAGGGCTGTGTGTTGTGAGGAAGGTTTACAGCAAATCTGGCAATTTTATTGTATGTTTGTTTAAGCTTAGTAGTTAAGCAGGACTGGAGGTTGGTAAGGGTTGGAGCAGCATAGAGTAGACTTGGAAGTAAGTAGGCCTGGGCCTGAGACACCCTAGATTCCTTTGTGTGGTATTTGCTATTTCTATAGAGGAGACCAAGTTTTTGATTCCTTTTTTTATTGGCTGTTGGACATGGAGATCAAATTTTAATTCATCATCAATTATCATATTGAGTAACTTAGTGTAGGGTTCTACTTTTATGATGGCATTATTTAAGGAGGATATGGAGAAAGTGGGTTTGAGGTCAGAGAGAGATTTTGGAAGAAAGAGTAAGAGCTTAGTTTTTTTGGATTAAGAATCAGCTGGTTTTCAGTAAACCATGTTTCGACAGAGATAAAGGAGTATTGGGTAAGAGTGAGAATTTGTGAGATGTTGTCAGAGTAGATGACAGTGGAATCGTCTGCATACTGAATAAGAGAGGAGTAGTAGTAGGAGGTATTGGTGAAAATATCGAAGGGTAGGGGTCCCAGGATTGAGCCCTGTGGAACGCCAGTATAGATGGGAAGGAAGTGGGAGCAGGAGGAATGCCATCTAACTGATTGCCTTCTATTTGAGAGGTAACTAGAGAACCATTCAAGGGTAGAGGCTGAGAGATTAAGGTTAGCTAGCTCGGTTAGTAGTTTAGGTGAGATACTGTATCAAAGGCCTTAGAAAGGTCTAAGAATAGACATAAAACAAGTTTATTATTGTCCCGGGCATCAGCTATGTTGTTAATGAAAGATAAAAAAAGTTGTTGTGGTGCTATGATGTGGGTGGAAACTGTGTTGGGTTAGTGTCAGATGATTTTCTTGGATAAGGTATTTGAGAAGCTGGGAATTAATACATTTTATTTTGTAAATATTCACTTAGAGATCCTTTAATTCTGTTTTTGCATCTTACTAAATTGCACCTTCAGATAGCATTTTTATCTGTACTATTGTTATTCTACACTAATGAAATATTATTTTATTCAATGTATAATGTGGAGTATTTCTCCCCAGGACTCCATTGAAAATGGGCTCTTCTGGCCCAATGGACTATCCTGGCAAACAAACTTCAAATAAATAAATAAATGTTCAAGGATTTTTGAGAAGTGGGAGATGATAGCTATGGGTCTATAGTTGAATGGGTCAATGGACTTGCCTCCTTTGTGGAGTGGTATGACATAGGAGGTTTTCCATATGTCAGGTACAGTGGCTTCATGAATGGATCTATTGATGAGTATTGAGACAGGATAAGCAATAGAGCTGGCTGCAAGGTTGAGAAAGAGAGGAGGTAGATTATCAGCTGAGGGGGAACAAGGCTTTAGTTTTTGGAGGAGGGATTTAATATATGAATTGGATAGGGTCTGAGATAGAAGAGGGTAGGAGCAGAGGGTATAGGAGGAGAGCTAGTATAAGTTGAGTTGTGGGTAGGGTTGGTGAGTGTTTGAACAATATCAATGAAGTAATGGTTAAGAAAAGTGGCGGTCTGCTGAGCTGATGAATTAGGGTAGGGATTAGGAGTCTAAGGGTTTCCAGGGTGGAGGATAGAGTTGATGGCTTTCCAGAAAGTTTTGGGATTAGTAAATTGGCTAGTCTGGGCCCTGAAGTAGAACTTTCTTTTATCATTGACGATGTGTTTTTTGTCAGGTTTCTAAATTCTTTGAAATGTTGTTGGTGGATGGAGGATTTTGATTTTAACCATATTTTCCATGCAGAGTCTCTCCAGTCTTAACCAGAGCATCTTTATCATATCTGCTGTGACCTTATCTGAGACTGCTGCTTTCCCTGACTTCAATTTCCTTAGGGGTATTCTTACTTCTTCTAGAGTGTGCTCCTCTTCTCCTCTCATTGTAGGCTGTTTCTAGGTTAGTACAGCTTCTGTGACGTTTTCTTCATTCAGAAGTTGCTTGAAGTACTCCTTCCATGTTCTGTGGACTGATGAACAGGTTGTTGCTGGAATCCCTTATGAAGGGTGTCTGGCTATCTTCTTTATCTTTCTGTCTTTGTCTTACAACCTGATATAGTTTTTTTTTGGTGCCACCTTCTGAGTCATTTTCCAGAAGCTGGTATAGTGCTTCTGATGCCCCGTTCTTTGTTATTGCAACTCCCTTCATAACTTCTTTGTTAGCCAACAAGTATTTCTTCCTAGCCTGGTCTGTTTATTTCTATCTCCCACTTTTTCCTGCACTTCATCTGATGACTTCCTGGACTTCTGCATTCCAGCTTTCCTTATGTACCTTATTTCCATACCTGGCTTGGCCACATATCTGTTCTGCAATCCTTAATTACTTGAACTGCGTTACTTTCTCTTCAGTCAAACTCCATGTCTTCAGCCTAGTCTCTGTTGACCCTTCTCTAACCACTGCTATCAGCTGATTGTGGCAATCAGTGATTGCAAAGTCATCCCCAGTAAAACAGTTAGGCTGTGGGCCAAATGTTTTACTGGAGGTGACTTTTCAATCACTGATTCTTCGTCACTGCCTTTTCCTTACTAGGAGGAAGTCTACCCGAGTTGCTTGTCGGACACCATTGTATGTGATCTTGTGACTGTTTCTCTTTCTGCACCTGTTGGATGCTATCAATCCATTTGTCAGACAGAAGTCTAGAATGACCTCTCCTTCTTTATTCCTGTTGCCCCACCCATGTGGACCCAGGCAGTCCTCATATCCTGTTTTGTCTGTCCCAATATGTGCATTTAGACCACCAGTTATCAACACCAATTCCTGTTGTCCTGATTTATCTAGTTGGCCCCGCAACTGCTGTATGAATGCACACTTTTCCTCACTATCACAACTCTCCAGTGGGGCATAGGTTGAGATTATGAATACTGCCCTATCATTACACTGGAGTCTGACTGCCATGAGTCTGAAATTAATTCTGATGATAACCCTCACTTCCTTCTGAAGCATCTCTCTCACCACAATTGACACCATTTCTTCATCCTAAGTAAGATACTCTGGATCCCAAGCCAAGTTTATTTGCTGCACTGCCCTTCCATCTTGTCTCTTGGATAAATAGGATGTCCAGCCTCGTGTCATTCACTTCCAAGCTGCAACCTGTCATTGAGTCTTACATTGAGTATAGTAATTTTTAGTTCATGTTTGACAGTTTGATTGGTTTTACATCACTCTACAATGCTTTTACACCATTGACACGATGTATGGTCTGTAATCCATGTTCTCCTATCTTGAGGATACTGTGCACCACAGTAGATGCCCAAGGTATGGGAGGCAAAGACCTTAACCATTATGCCAACTTATTTCAATTCAAGATGATAGCTGTGCAATAATTCCACCACCTTGACTATATATGGAAAATAATCTCAGCTAAGCCAGACATAACTCTAAAGCCTATTGGTGCATATCATTCTGAAAATACCTTCTCATAAGCGATGTCCAGAACAAACAAATTATCCATGTCATGATGGTATATTAAAAATACCATTCACCCTCTTTTGAAAGGTGCCTTAATTAATATATAAATATTTCAATGAAGAAGGCTCTAATAACAAGATGAGGATGAATACTTTTTCTGCATGTAAAAGAATATTCAAAGTATAAGAATATATGTTCATCATATTGATCACTGCTGCAGTAGCCTTAGCTGTATGGCTTATATCTTGCATAGGATATAACACCTGGCCAGCTTCCAAACCTTCAGAGCACCCTCCAGATGCTTGAACCATCATTCAGCTCAAGCTGAGCAGACTAAAAAGACAAGTTTGGGTGCCATTCCCTTCAGAGCTTTACCGTCACTGAACAGTACATGTCTCTTAGACTTTCAAGGATCAGCAGTTGGCTTGCACTGTTCCTTTGCTGGGCAGATATTTTTTTTGTGGGAAAAACCTTCCATTTAAAAAAAACAATTGTTTAAGTTTGTGTTTTGATTGACCATCATGAAACTGTATTGTACTTTTAAATGAGAGCACCCTTTTTAATTGGCAGTTTTAAAGTTACTTAAAGTAATTAAAAAATATTTTTCATGGTGCACTGTTTTCATCATGACAATAGAACAAACTGCTGGACCCACAGTCAATCCTTCCAGCCACAAAGAAAAGTTAAGCAAACAACTTTTGTCACCACATCAGACTAGCATAGCCATAGGTGGGTGACTCTGCCATGGTCATTTTTTGTACCTCAGCCCACTCATTTTTTATACCCGATCCCTCTGCTATAGCAACTATAGCCACTATGGATCAGGGTTTAACCACATCCTCTGCTGCTGTTGGGGTCCCCTCAGTGGGCAAGGGGGTGCCACTCTTGCCAGTCCTGTGGCAAGAAACAGAGAAGGCTTCCCTGCTTTGTCAGAATGTTGTCTCTATCCCTGGGGAAGCTGCTGCTACCATTAATAACACTGTTAGCCTCATTTTTCCTGACAAAAAGAAGCAGAAGCCTAAACATTTCCTTAGACAGGAGTAATTTACTGGGTCTGGCTTAGGATTTAATTCAGGTTATTGATCCTTCTTATAAAGTAGTCTCTGGTAAAAGAAAAAGTTTCTGATTCTCTCTGTCAGGGTTTCTTTTCATTTTTTATTCATTTATTCTTTTTTAACTGGCTTAGCCCCACTAGGCTAGCAGACTCCTTTTTTATACTACTATGGGAAATTTGGTTAGGGCATCAAAGAACTTCTCCTTCTCTTCTTGATAGGAGCTATGGGATATTTGTATATCCACCTTAGCTAACCCAAACAGATGGGGCCTTGGTTTAACATTTCATCCAAAGGATGGAACACTCAAGATGCCCCCCCCCCCCACATGCTGTACTGCAATCAGTCTACCTGGAAAGGGAACAGAACCCACAGCCTTCTACACCAAAAGCAGGCATGCTACCTATTGTTTCACTGTTACTCCTTCTCTAGCTCTGAGACTATTTCCAGAATGTGACAGTGTTTCTCAGTCCCTCAGAAAATATTATGAGCTATTACAGAAGGAATTTCCATAACCTTCAGCCATTTCTCCATTTCTGTCAGTTTTGAAGAATGTGTGTGTTACTGCCTGCAGTTTTCCTAGTACTCAGCCAGCTACACCTAAAAAGGCAGATAAGATGTATACAGTTAGTTCCTCAATCTTTTAAGTTTTTATACACTTCCCAAACCTAACCCTGCAGCTATAGCTTTAGTTAATCCTACTTCTGCTAAACTTTCAGTTAATTCCAATGCTACTCTTTCTCATAAGGATGGAGAGATGATTGATAAGTATGGTGTATGCTTCTGCAACTTTGATTTCAAAACTTTGAATTGTCAGTCTCATATGCTAAAGTTTGCTCTGATTAATTGTGAAAATATGAGGAATGTTTTTTGCCCACGGTTTCTTCTTGTGAGGGAATAGCTGCTTTAAATAATTTAGTTTCTGCGGTTATATAAGTCACAACTCATTGTTTGCAGTGTGTACAGGACTCAGCTGATAGTTCATCCAGGGTAATGACCAGTGATACTGTTTTAAGGAGGTTTGCCTGGCTACATTCCAGAACCCCTCAGATGATGTTAAGAATGAGATTTTAAATTTTCCTTTATGTAGAAATTTAGGTTTTGGCACCTTTGCTGCAAAAGTGATCAGAAAGTGTGATGATAGGGGTATGTTGATTCAGTGAATCTCTAAGATTTTTCAGGTCTCTGTTTCCAGATTTTCAAAGGGATTCTCTAATTTCTTATCCAATCTTGCCAAAAAACAAAAATACACAGTCTCAACAAAATGCAAGTAAATGGATGTTCAAGAAGTAATGTCAAGGGAGTTATAAAAACATTCTGGAACTTTACAAAATCAAAGACAATCCAACAAGTCAGAATGAATATTTAAGGGACCTTCTCCCCCCTCCAGACTTGCGGACCTATTTCCCTTTCAGAAAGTCTGAATCTCCATTTTTCTGTTTGGCAACAGATAGTTACAGACAAATGGGTTCTGAAGATCATTCATCAAGATTACAGATGGCATTGTGAGGAAATTCCTCCTTTCCAGGGGGTAAGTCTTCATCCACTAGACCAGGCTCTTTTATTTCTATCTGTCCTTCATCACATACTGTCTCAGGGAGTAATACAACCAGTTCCTCCTTCCCAGGAGGGAACGTATTTTATTCAGGGATATTTTCAGTGCCAAAGAAAGAAAATCCTTTGATACCAGTTCTGGATCTTTCTTTCCTAAACTTGTTTGTGATATTGTCTGGGGGGATAGTGGTCCAGGGGTCTTTCAAGATTTGATCCAACTGTGAGGAGTTCCTCAAGTAGACCCATTTGCCTCCTCATTGAATAATCAGCTGGCAAGATTCTGCTCCAAGACTCCATTCATAAAGGCCTGCAAGACAGATGTTGTTTCTTTTCCTTGGACATGAATGTTCCTGTATGTTTTTCTACCCTTTCTACTGATATCCAGAGTACTTCTGGAGATTCAGAAAAATCCCCCAAGATCATGGTGGTGACTCCCTTCTTGTTAGAAATGTGCTGAGGAAATTACCTCAAGCTTCTTTACAGACTGGATCTACTCACACAACAATAGTGGTGTTTGATATACCCCAACAACAATCCACTTCAATTGACTGCCAGTATGATATGGTCTTAATTCCCTTTAGGTACCTGTTTATTGAGAATATGCACTATACTAATGGATGCAACAAAGCATGCTACTATAAAATCATATATTTGTAAAGGGAAAAGATTTTCTAGTTGGTGCCAGCAACATAATCAGCACCCATTCAGGGCTAGTTGTTCCCTGGTTTTACAATATTTGTGTGAGTTACTATCCTATGGCTTTGCTTACTCCTCCATTGAGGTTCATTTATCAGCCATTTCAACATGTCTGCCCAGGGATCCTCTTCTTTCAAAGCAGTTTCATGTCAAAATGTCTTTGTACGGATTTTGAATAATTGTCCTCCAAGTAAACAGGTGGTGCCTCCTTGGGACCTTAATTTTGTGCTACAGAAGGTAACTTACTCAATTGGAACCAGCTAACCTGGTTTTCCTGAGGTTCTTAACTTGGAAAACAGCTTTACTGATCGGTCCAAACTCTACAATAAGGGTATGTGAGTTATAGCGAATCAACGCTATCTCATTTTACACAGAGACAGGGTTTCTTTGAGAACTAATCTTCTTTCATGCCTAAAGTAGTATCTGACTTTACTTTAAGCCAAAGTATCCATCTCCCTGTTTTCTTTCCTGAACCTAAAAATTATGAAGAAAGGATACTCCATAGCTTGGATGTCCACTTAAGTACTATCTTGACAGAACTAAACCTTTTAGATGTTTGGGTCAATTGTTCATGTCTTTTGAAGGTAAAAAGAAGGGACAACCTGTGTCAATACTATTTCCAAACAGTTGTCTAAGGCTATTATCTTTTTTTATACTCACCACAATGAAACTATTCCAGGCATGATCAAGGCCTTGGCTTCATCTATGGCTTTTTGGAATGGGATGAATTCTAGAAGTATTCAAGAAGCTGCAGTTTGGTAATCTGTACATATATATTCTTACAAAGCACTATAAGCTTGTTTCCTTCTTTAGGTCTAGCTCAAGCTTTGCTAGAACCATTCTCCATGACCCCATGTTCCCTGCCCCTTCCATCTCCCAACTGTAGTAAGCTAGGGTAATCTGCCCATATAGCTAAGGCTACCACAGCAGGAACCAAGATGATGAACATAGTACAGTTGTGCAAGGAAACTTACTATAAGAATAGATGTTTGAATGATTTTATTTATTTTATTTATTTTTATTTTATTTTACATTTGTTGACCGGGCTAGTCTAGCTGGACATGCATCCGTTTTCAGCAGAGGCCCAGGGAGAAAAGCTCCAACACTAGCAGTAAACAAAAAAATTAACAAAACAACGATATGAATAAAAAAAGTACAAAGTACAAAGGTAGCCTTGTTTAAAAACAAATGACAAAAACAGACAATTATATAGATATGCATCATATACAGTTAGACTAACAAAAACAGATATGCAAAACACAAAGATAGAATTGCATAAGAGAAAGAATTTATAGTATAGCCTATTTCTAAGATGTAAAATGTCAAAATTGAAAGTCTTATTTAGAAGCATAGTTAGGGGAGGAAAGTTAGGAGTAGCGGAGAAGCGATTTCAGTCGGGGTTAGCACAAGGACAAAGCCACTGAGTTTTAAGATGTTCTTTGATATGTTTTTTGAAAAGAGAGGTAGAGTTTTGGTTAGATATTTCTTGAGGAGTTGATTCCAGGTTTTCCTGCAGTATTTGAAAATAGTGAGTCCCCAGCTTTATTGTAAGATTTAGTCAAGGATACTAGGAGTTTATTAGCAGGCGTAGTGTAGCTAGGTTTTTATAAGGTGAAATCAATTTAGTAAGGCTAGGGGTATTATCAGGGTAGAAAAGGGTCTTATGAATGATAAGTAACTGTTGATAGAGTAGGTGGTTATTCAGTTCTAACCAATCTAGTTGTTTGAGGTTAAGACAGTGGTGAGTTCTGAGGGGAGTAGCAGTAATGAATCTAGCTATACTATTGTAACAGGTAGAAAGTTTGGTAATGTTATTTTTAGATAAGTTAGTATATATAGCAGAGGCATAGAAAAGGGTGGAGATAAGGTGGGTCTGGGCAATGTTTTTTCTAGCTGATGGGCTAAGGAAGGGTTTAATTCTATAGAGAGTACCAATTTTTTTGTTAACAGCTTTAATGGTGGTGTTAATATGGTCATCAAAATTAAGATGGTTGTCAATAGTTACACCTAATAGGCGAGTGGTCATATCTGGGTTAATATTGGTAGCATTATTAGAGGATATAGTGAAGAATGGTGTGGGAGATTTGTGAGTAGGAGTAAAGAGAAGTAGTTTTGTTTTTTTGGGATTAAGGAGGAGGCATTGTTGCATAAACCATTTTTCTACATTTTGGAAAACTGTTTGGGTGAGGGACTGGAGGAGGAACATTTTTTGCAGTGCAGATTAAAGTTGAGTCGTCAGCATATTGAATGCAGGTGGCTTGAGGTATGTTCAAGTGTAGGTCATTGATAAATAATGAAAAAAGAAGGGGACCTAAGATTGAGCCTTGTGGAACACCAACATTTACTGGGAGTAAAGAAGATAGGTTGTTGTCCCAAAGCACTGCTTGTTGCCTGTTTTGGAGATAACTCCTAAACCATTGAAGTGCTTGTGAGTCAAGAGAATAGAGATTTAGTTTGTCAAGAAGTATATTATGGTTAACCATATCAAAGGCTTTTGACAGGTCTATGAACAGTGCAGAGGAAAAGAGGTTATTATTCCGATTATTATTTATAGAGTCAGTGAAGGAAAGAAGGGCAGTTGTAGTGCTGTGGAAAGGTCTGAAGCCATGTTGACAGTTGGCTAGAAGTTTATTTTGTAGAAGGTAGTTAAAAATTTGTTTGTGTATGCATCTTTCCATTATCTTTGATAATGGAGAGAGTAAGGCAATAGGGCGAAAGTTTGAAAGCTCAGTAGAAGAGCCCCCTTTATGTAGAGGAATTATGTGAGATATTTTCCATAAGGTAGGGATTTTTCCTTCAGAGATAGTCCTGTTAATAAGTATGGATATGGGGTAGTCTATAGCTTTTGCAGCAATTTGTAGGTATTCAGATGGGAGTTGGTCAGCAGATGGGGTGCAAGGTTTAAGTTTTTTGAGAAGCTTATAAATAAGAGATGTAGCGACAGGTTGAATATGAAAGGTATTAGATGAGGTTTTAGAGGTATTTGGTAAGGAAGCAGTAGGTTTGGGTAATGAATTAGCTAGGGTTTGAATGGCTTCTGTAAAATAATTGTTAAAGGCATCTGGGATCTGGGTGGAATTGTTGGGGTTGAAGCCTGAAGGGGTAGGAGTAGTTGAATGTCCTGGTTTAAGAAGTTTATTAATACCTGACCAAAATTTTTGAGGGGTTTGTTGACTGGTTTGTTGAAGGTGAAGATAAAATTCCTTTTTGTCTCTAAGAGTATCTTTCTTGGTGGCATTTCTTAATTGTTTAAAGAGGAGGTGATCAGATGGACATTTGGTAGCTCTCCATTTGGCCCATATTTTATTTCTTAGGATCATTTTTTGCTTAGTTTGTTTAGTTAGCCATGGGGCAGATTTGGATCTTATCCTAGTAGAGCAAAAGGAGCGTGATAGTCTAGGATTTGTAGAAAGTTGGTGTTAAAGTAGGTCACTGCCTCATTAAGTGCAAGGTGAGTCAGTGGAGACCAGTCACATGCTTGCAATTCATTCAGGAAATTATCAGGGTTGAAGAATTTTTTTGTGCGGGATGTATTGAGTTTATGAGTAGTTGGGATATGCAATTTTTGTCTAATGACATATGTAAGCATATGGTCACTAATATTATCAGGAAGGGTTCCTGGAGTATAAATGCTAGGGTGGTTATTAATAAGGATCCAGTCAAGAGTTGTTTCTTTCCTATTAGGTTTATGGATTCTAGTTGGAGTGGTTATTAATTGAGAGAATCCATAGAGATTTATGTGGTTAGTAGGGTGCTGGGATGAACAGGTTATCCAGTCAATGTTAAAGTCACCAAGTATAATGGTTTCTTGGGGTAGTTGGTTAGAAAGTGAACTAAGTAAGTTTTCTAGAATATGAGTATTGTTTCCAGGGGGAAGATATATACAAATTAGGTAGATAGATTTGTTGTTGTTAATTTGGAGTTTGGTAGATAATATTTCAGATTTGGAGTCTAGCGATGGAAGTTCATTATAGAGGGTAACTTGGAGATTAGATTTATAGATAATGGCTATACCTCCGCCTTTCTTCTTTATGCGGTCACATCTAAGTATGTTATAGCCAGGAGGGTAATTTCCTGGTCTTGAGTAGAGGGTTTTAGCCAGGTTTCTGTAAGACATAGAATATCAAATGAGTGCAAGTCCAGGAGTGAATGTAGGTGGTGTAATTTGTTATTTATACTTCTAATATTAAGGTGAGCTATTCGAAGGGAGTTAGCTGCTTTAGTACATGATGAAGGTGTAGGTGAAGGAATATTATTTAGGTTAAATTTATTCTTGGTATTGGGACCAGGGTTAGGATGAACATCCCTGTGTAGGAGGAGGTAGTGCTGGGGATAGAATAGGAATTTAAGGATCTTTAGTGAGTTATTAAAATTCTTTTTGTCTAAGTAGAATGTGACATGAGTTGTTCTGTGGTATTTTGGTAGTAGATAGTTAGAGGTACAGGTTATGTTACTATGATTAAGGGTGTTGAAAAAAGAGGATGGTAAAGTTTGCTGGAGATGAAGGTTTTGTTCATGTAAAGTAATGTTTTCAAAGAATGTGATAAAATAAGGTATGGATAGGGAGGCTATAGTAGTGGTAAAGAGAAGGATATATATGAAAAAAGCTTTGTGTGTTGGAGACATGGTAGTGAGTAAGTATCAGATGAATGTAGCTTGTGACAGTAGGTCAGTTCTAAGAGTAAGTAGAAATGTGCCAACTTACAGAGAAGGGTTTTGAGGGAAAAGAAACAAAAAAGAAAAGGCAATATGAGATAAGAAGAGTTTGAAATTAACAGGTAGATACTGGAGATAGCAAGTACATAGTGTGGTAAGGCAAGGTAAAAGGAGAAATAGAAGGAGAGGGAGAAAGAGATTGAGTTAAATAGGTAATGAAAGAGTTGGGAGATTGTTCTAGAGATAGTGTTTTGAGATAGGTGGAGCAAGAGGAGGGGAGTGAAAAAAGAGATACAAGTTAAGCGGAGAGGCCTAGTAATTTGAAGGATGGAGATAGGTTAAGGGAAATAGGGGGAGTGTTGAGTGAGGTATAAGTTAAGGACCCCTGGGGGTGGGTGGGAATTGGGGGTAGGGAGGGCGTGGCGGGGCAGACACCAGTAAGGCGAGAGCAGTGGGAGAAAAACAATCAGTAAGGTAGTAGTCAAGGGCAGGAGGCAGGAGAAGAGAAGACAGATAAGGTTATACTGAGGGTAAGGGTAAATAAAAGGATGAGAGAATTAGAAGAGACACAATTCAGGGAGAGATTAAGGGGACGCCTAGAAGAAGTGGAGGTAGTGAAGGAGAGCTAGGTAGAGGATTGAAAGGACTATGGGAAGGAGATATAGACAGGGCTTAGAAGGATGAAAGAAAAAGAATAGTAAGGGAGAAAAGAACAACAAGCATAAAATGATTTAGAGTAGGAGGTAGGGAGAGAGATAGATTGGCTTCAGTGGAGGGTAGAGACTAACTCCTAGTGGTCAAAGTCTAGGATTACCTTGGCAAGAGAGCACAGGAGGTGGGAGTAGGGGAAAGGCAAGTAATGGGAAAGAGAGGTTAGAGGGCTAGTTCAATAAAGGGTGGGGTCTACAGAGACGAGGAGACAGACTATGGTGTAGAGCAGTAGATAGACAGGGGGGAGGTTATGGCTGCTGGCAGAGTCTGGCAGTAGTCTAGTACATCTAACAAGAGTAGTGGACTAGTTAAAAACAAAAAGCTGCTTTTGATAAAATCAAAAACACTGACATACAATATTTGTTACTGTGGCTTTTGTCCAGGGATAACCCAGGTGGAGAATAACCCAGGCAGGTTTTGGTGGGTGGATATAGCAGGTCTTTGGAGTCCAATAGGGCACATCCAGGAGTTGAGAAAAATGAGAATAATAACTTTGACCAGCTGGTAAGAAAAATAAATAAAAATAAATGAGCAGAATGTTATAAATTAGTACTAGGTCAAGCAGGTGAGATTATTCATTAGCACTGTGAATTTAACAGTCTTACAAGATCTAGTTCAACATAAAAAGCATATGCACCAGGAGTTGACAGCTTAAGTCCTGAAATAAAAAATACAAACTCTTGTTCAGGCAGTAACCATCAGCAGCAGGATTTTAAAAACTAAAACAGCAAATGCATAGAACAAAACACAGTGCAAACACAGTAGCATAACCTAATAAATTATGGGACAGCAACTATGCTTAGCTATTAAGATAGGATGACACAAAGTGAGGCAAGTAAAATATAAGTTGAAATCATATCCTTCAACATAATAGTGAGTTAATTATACTATAATAAACAAGAGGAATTCAGGTTCTGGCATCCTAAACCCTGCCTAGATACAAGTCTAGACGCTGCAATATTGTAGTTGGACAGTCGCAAAATTAGGTATTGAATTATTGTTGGAAGTATCACCAAGGAAATCACTGCTGCAGTAGCCACTCCTGCCCTACATCCCCCTTGTTTCTTAATGTTTTGTTTATGCCAGGGTGTGAACATTTTTTTTTTGTTCCTAGCATTGTCCATTTAGGGTTCAACCTTCCTATCTCTTTTGGAATGAAAGCTGTGAAGGGCTTGGTGCTCAGACTTGTCTTTTTAGTCAGCTCACTGATAGGTTGGGTAGATTAAAAGAACCCTGAAACTTTGGAAGCTTGCTACAGGATATAACCCATACATTTATTTATTTATTGACATTTGATTAATGGGAAAGTCCAACTGGGTAGAAGCCCATTTTCAGCAGAGGCCCGGGGAACAAAGCTCCAAATTGTTACAAAACATTTCAAGAACAATAAGATTACAATCTTCAAAAATAAAACAACAACATCTGCAGTTTAAATATTTATTGCAAATTAGACATACTATAAAAATATTGGGTAAGAATCAATACAAGTTATATGACAATCATGTAATGTTTAGAGAAATTGTAGACAGTTTGTAGAGAAATTAAAGGTAAGTTAGTGTAATACAAACAGGAACTGCAATATGAAGTGACTAGTGAGGGAAAAGCAGGCTTATGGTATATTTAGAGAGAAGATCAGGGAAGAGAAATTGATAGAAGTAAGGAAGTAAGTGAAGAAAGGAGAGTAAGAAGTTATAAGGAATGAAAATGTACTTGTTCGCATTTACGGATATAGCTTATCCAGGGTTTGAGCCAGAACAGAGCCAGATTTTAACTAGGAAGTCTTTCAGATTGGTTTTAAAAGATGGAAAGGCGAGTATTGACCTGATGGACACAGGTGAGTTCCAGGCCTTAGCAACCTTATACAAGTGCAGACAATGCCCAGCAGATTTGCTAGGCTTGTAGACAGAAGAATTTGGTTACTGGATCACAATGACCAACTGGAAATATATTTATGCAGAATATTTTTTAGTGCTGGACAGGCAGATGGATGCTGGATAATTAAGGCTACTGCAGCAGTGATCATTAGAACATCTACTGTTATGGTAAGTTTACTTACACAACTGTACTTTTCTTTTATTGTCATCATAGACATTGTTGTTTCTTCCAAAACATTAAGTGCATATCAAAAGCTCAAAACATCTATACATTTCAGTCACTAAACTCAGTCTTAATTGGATAAAAATTGATTATTATTACATGTAACCTAGATTTCTATTTTAACTATACCATGGTTGTAAAAATAATTTTCCCTCAAAACAATTCAATTGTATTCAATGCTGTGACTGTCACATGAAATGAATAACTACATAACGAAAATGCCATTACACTCAAACATATTGTACAAACAGAATCTAAGCAACTGCAGTACCCAATTATATTAATCTCCTTGTTGAAGAAAATAAACCATTGCCTTTAAACCCTCCTTACATCTAACTGATGTATACAAAGACTTGATATTCAAAGCTGTAGAGCTGTAATCTGGATGTCATATACACTTTTGTAACTTCTGTACAAAATTGAACAAATCCCTCAAGTAAGATAACTTTTTAATGAAATACACAAAAGTCTAAATACCTTGTAAAATTGTTCAAGGTAGCTGTTTATTTGAGAGACTGCTGATCTTTTAGGAGAATTTTACAGTGACTTATTATGAGTTTTTGGATAATACTGGGGGATGCTTTACAAGCCCCCTATGCAATGTCTCACCTCACAATACTGGTTGATGCTTTACAAGCACAATGTGCAATGTGTCACCTTGCATCTCTGATGGATGCTTTACAAGCACCCTGCACAATGTGTCACCTCACAGCACTGACAGATGTTTTAAAAGCATCCTGCACAATGTGACACCTCACAGTACTGATTGATGCATTACAAGCACCCTGCACAATTTGTCACCTCACAGCACTGATAGATGCATACAAGCACCCTGCATAATGTGTCACCTCACAGCACTGACAAATGTTTTAAAAGGACCCTGCACAATGTGACACCCCACAACACTGATGGATGCTTTACAAGCACCCTGCGCAATGTGTCACCTCACAGCACTGGTGGATGTTTTACAAGCACCCTGACAATGTGTAACCTCACAGCACTGATGGATGTTTTACAAGCACCCTGTGTAATGTGTCACTTCACATCACTGAGGGATGCTTTACAAGCACTCTGTGCAATGTGTCACCTTACAGCACAAATGGATGTTTTACAAGCACCCTGTGCATTATGTCACCTTATAGCACTCATGGATGCTTTACAAGCACCCTGTGCAATGTGTCATCTCACAGCATGATGAATGGTTTACAAGTACCCAGTACAACATGTCACCTCACAGCACTGAGGAGACTATACAAGCACCCTGTGCAATGTGTCACCTCACAGCACTGATGGATGCTTTATAAGCACCCTGCACCATGTGTCACCTCTCAGCTCTGATGGATGCTTTTCATGCACCCTACACAATGTCTCATCTCATAGCACTAACAGATGCATTAAATGCACCCTACACAATGTGAAACCTTACAGCACTGACAGGTGCTTTACAAGTACCCTGTGAAATGTGTTAGCTCACAGCAGTGATGGATGTCTATAAGGACCCTGTGCAATTTGACACCTCACAACACTTCATGGATACTTTGCAAGCACCCTGTGCAATGTGTCACTTTGCAACACCTGACAGATGCTTTACAAGCACCCTGTGCAATGTGTCATTCATAACACTGGTGTATGCTTTACAAGCAAAATGTGCAATAAAACACATAATAGCACTGACAGATGTTTTATAAGCACCCTGTGCAATGTGCACTTCATAGCACAATGAATGCTTTACAAGCACCCTGTTCAATGCATCACCTCACAGCAGTGATGGATGCATTACAAGCACCCTGTTCAATGTGTCACCTCACAGCACTGTGACAGATGCTTTAAAAGCACACTGCACAATGTGACACCTCTCAACACCTGATGGATGCTATACAAACACCCCGTGCAATGCGTCACCTCACAACACCTGATGGATACTTTGCAAGCATCCTGCACAATGTGCCACTTTACAATACCTGACAGATGCTTTACAAGCACCCTATGCATTGTGTCACCTCATAACACTGGTGGATGCTTTACAAGCAAAATGTGCAATTTGACACCTCATAGCACTGACAGATGTTTTACAAGCACCCTGCGCAATGTGTCACCTCACAGCACTGATGGATACTTTACAAGCACCCTGTTCAATGTATCAACTCACAGCACTGATAGATGCTTTACAAGTGCCCTGTGCAGTGTGTCACCTCACAGCACTGATGGATGTTTTACAAGCACACTGTACCATATGTCACCTGACAACACTGATGGATGCTTTACAAGCATCCTGTGCAATGTGTCACCTCACAGCACTGTGACAGATGCTTTACAAGCACCCTGCACAATGTGTTATTTCACATAACTGATGGATGATTTATAAGTACCCTGCACAATGTGTCACCTCACAATACCTGATGGATGCTTTGCAAACAACCTGTGAAATGTGTCACCTCACAACACGTGCGGATGCATTACAAGCACAATGTGCAACGTGTCAGCTCCCAGCACTAACAGATGCTTTATGAGCATCCTATATAATGTGTGGAGATGAAAGTGTCTGCAGTAAAGTTGTATAGGCCATGCACATTCTTGTACAGGTGATGTTTTATTGGTTTGTGAATGCACCTGTTAGTGAAATTGTGCAAGTGTTCACTTCAATGATCAGATAAAGTGTCAATGGTACAAGTATTATTTAGTTTGTTGGATAGTATCAAGTCTAAAGCTGAAGACTTAGAGGAGGAGTTGTTATATCTGGTTGGAGTATTAATGAGTTGTAAAAACCCATAATGCTTGTAGTGTTGGCCCAGTTAATATTCAAGTTAGTATGTTCTCTGCAGTGCTGATATTATTTCCTTGGGAGATATATAGAGTCTTATAAGAGTTGAGCTTAATCACGGCAATTAGCATTTCTGCAATGCTAAGTACAGGATTTTGTTTTGATAGAGTGAAACATTAGGGTTATTTGGGAGTATACTGGCTACATCTCCTTCTTTTCTGGATACTTAACATTTAGTATCTGGATTTTATAACACTGCTACTTTATCGGCATTTGTAGTTCCAGTCACTGTTCCGTATAAATGTTTTTCTGACTTATTTGTAAGGAGCAATTCAGAGAAGCAAATGACACTGTGAGTCCTTGTAAATATTCAGTGCTGTGACTTGTGAGAAGGGGGTTATCTCCTTAGTCTTGGAATTTGTCTTGTAGAATTATTTGCAGCTAATTTAATATCTATTACTTAGCTGTGGTTTCCCTCTCAAACGGTTACCAGTATCACATTGAGATCTACATTTATCATATGCACAATCTAGAATTTGAGCTGGTTTCATAGAGCTGGTGGTCGTACCAGCACAATTAACTATCTCAGCTTGGTAGCAGTAGTAACTTGTAGCTGTGAGCTGAAATTAGGGTGTGTGGATGCTGATGTGTTAGCAGTCATAGACAGCACCTTGTATTTTTTTTTACTTCCAATATATCTGTATAAGTGACCACTGCAGGTAATTTTCATTAAACAGCAGTCTGTTTTGTGAGTTTTCTTGAGTGCATACCTTACTGCAATTTATGACTCTATCCAGGCATTCTACATTGTAGCAGAGTGGTATCAGACATCTATATCTGTTGTGCAATGCATATGAATTTGGTAAATGCAATGTATTTTACTACATATTCTTGTTTAATGTATGTACTCAACTGCTATGTCATGGTTACTGTGTTTTCAATCTGTAATGCTGTATGTTATGGATTTACCATTTTACAGCATGTCAGTTCTTTAGTTTTACTACTGAAACATTTTAAATCAATAAACTCGCTAAGCATAAACTAGCACAATCATTTTGCCTGAATGCTAAGTGTCATTACAAGTTGTTTCCAACCGGTAATGGAAACCATGATGTCTAACTTTAACATAGTGCAGCCATTGCTCTGGCAAACCTGCTCACATGTATGCACGTTTATGCTTCATGAATTTTGTCCCATTCTCATGGCAGCAATGATAAATCAGCCTCAATTTTAAGCTACAACTCATGTTAGAATAACCTTTTTTTTTCATAAGCAGGTGTGTGTGTGTGTGCGTGTGTGTGTCTGCGAGTGTGGCATGCGTGCGTGTGTGTGTGTGTGTGTGTGTGTGTGTGTGTGTGTGTGTGTGTGTGTGTGTGTGTGTGTGTGTGTGTGTGTGTGTGTGTGTGTGTGTGTGTGTGTGTGTGTGTGTGTGTGTGTGATTTTTAGAAAGTTAAGTATACTGCACCTGGCCTTTATTGGTGTGTAGTTTTTCATTTGGTTTTGTTGTGCTGTAACAACATGTGTATCACTCCTTTGTTGTTGTATTCCAGTACTTTCTATTATTTTGTTTTCCTTCCTTAGTTTCTGTCCTGTTCCTCAAGCTTCTCTGAACATTGATACGCAGTGCTAATATGATAGAAGAATATGCTTCCTGATTGTTTGCACTGATACTGTTAAAGTCTGACTAGGCATGAGGCCCCTTTTTGGTAGAGGTTTGGTGATTAAAGCTTCACACAAAATATATATGTTAAACTTACCAAAATTTACAATAAGATAAGAGTTTAAAAAAGTGTTACTAAAATTATCAGTTAATGGTTAGAAGACACAAAAAAGCTCATGCTACAGAAATGAGGAGGAGGTAGTCTTAACTACTAAAGCAAAGCAGAAAAAATAAGATATGTTGAAGAGTGACAATTTCTAAGTATGGATATTTGCACTGTACATGTTACAGACTTGGCTAATGGTCTTAAACATTCAACAATGAGAGACAAGAGCATTAGACAAATATGAGCAATCAAAAGCAAATAAAAAGAGCTACCACAGTACAGGGAGCATTATTTGCAGTGACTTCTGCATTTAGGCTTATGTACAACATTCATGGATGACTGAGTTTGTTGTTATAGGTGGGTTAAAAGACATTAGAATTAGTTTGCAAGGCATATAAGGATATCAGTAAGTAGACGCAGTGCTGCTGAGGTGTGAGGCAGACTTTATGATTTTAAAGTGCAGTGAAATGTCAGTAAATAGATGCAAAGATACTAAGATGAAAGACAGAAGAGCATACAGAAGTAGGTTTGAGGAGGTGTAAGTAAGAGAAGCCTCAAGAGGGGGAAATAAAAAGTTGTGGAGGGCTAGAGATGGTTCTTGGTAAACAGCAAACCTCTTAACTGTACAGATTTTCTGCAGAATGTCTAGATTTTTGCCTCATATTTTTGGTCTGTTCCTCATAACATTTCTGATTTTCTGGCAAACTACTGAGATTGAAGTCACTAAATAATGACACACATTTGCTTTTCAGACTTCATATCCTTCAGAAAATACATGCTAACACAAATCCTGTTATTCTAGCAATGTTCTAAGTTTATAAGATCAATATTTAAAATCTGTTCCTATTTTGGACCTTTGTCCTCCCACTATTTTAGGCTATATCCAGATTTCTTGCACTAAGGGGTTGAGAGGTGTGATAAAGAGTGGGTAGCCAGAACTGAGTAGATAAAGTGTGTCAATGGGAATATTTTTTGTGGGTGGATATGTACGGCTTATTGGGTATTAAGGAGCTGAGCTAGAGAGAGAGCTTACTTCAATGAATAAATGAATAAAATAACCATTTTCTCCTTTGCATATCTATTTTTTATTTATTTTTAATTATACATTTGTTTACCAGGGATGTCCGACTGGGCCAGTGGCCCTTTTCCAGCAGAGGGATGGGGAGAAAAGCTCCATTACAAAAACACATTTCAAACAATACAAGAAATTGATAATAATCAGGAATACATAACTTTCATAAATATAGGTAGTAAATAGTTCAGACATAAACAATACAAATTGAGAGAGCAATATAAAGTAGAAAAAGACGAAAGCTGACAAACTAGCATGAAATAGCTTGGGCCATCATAGAGTAATGACTGATCAGTAGATCAATATCATGGTTTTGGTGATAGATATTTATGAGATACCTGTATGGTATATGAACAATAATATGACTGATTGCTGCTATGCTAGTGTTACCTGTGATAGCAAAGGCAAGATTGAGGTGAAGTACAAGAAGGAGGAAATATGATGAAACTGTAGGAAGCCTGAGATAGGTAGATAAAAACAGGAGGAGGAGGAGTAAGCTTGAGATAGGTAGAGTGAAACTGGAATTCCATGAGAGAAGGGATAGTTTGAATGTTAGGATTTAGTAAGGGAAGAGATATTTTGGTTGTAAGAACAAGGAAGGACAGAATGATCAGCTTGGATTAGTGCAGGAGCAAAGACAGTTTTTGGATAGGTGTTTCTTAAGCAATAGCTTAAATTTGGATGCGTTGCTAGAATTTATTACTGTCTGACGCATGGAATTCCAAAACTTAGCTATTTGGTGAGAGAATTACCATACTAATTATTAAATTTATTATATATACTGTATACTATTTCCAAATAATAACTCTTGTTTTTTCAATGCACACGTGGGAATATTCCCCGATATCCAACAGAATATTACCACCTCCTTAAAATATATCCTGCACACAATTCTTATGAATGCTGTTCTACTCTACACTAATATTCCTTAGATTTACATCCTTGCTAAATTTCACGTTTCCCACATGACAGATTTTATAGTTATTTGATTTAATCTCTCTTTCCTATATACACAATGATTAACATATCCTCTGAGCTCAAATAGCTCTGCCCTGCCACATTCTGCCCTAAGAACTTTGTATTCAAATACCAATAAAATCTTTAACAAATACAGGGCTATAGAAACATGGAGGTACACAGAAAACACTGACATTATTACCATTGCATAGTCTTGGTTGAAACTAACTTTCCCTGTCCTAGTTACCAAATCTGAGTTATATCAACTATTTTGTAGTTATTATACTCTCAGGTAAGTTTTCTGCTGATGGATAAACATATCTCAAACATTATGATCAGTGTGGCTTCCTCTTGCCTCACAAACAATGACATCAACTGGGTATTTTGTGAGTCCTTAATTAGGTTCGTAGGTTCATAGGTTCGTACTAAGCTAACTGCCCTTGCGAGCCATTGTAAGCCTAGCTAGTTATCCCTTGTTAGACTCAAACCCTGCACCTTGTGTTTGTAAGGCAAATGCCTTAACCATTAGGCAACCCTCCCAACCCAGATTAGAGTCATTACATAGTATTTCTACTCCTTGCACCCTTGCAGTAATAACATTTATTAATCATCACCACAATAAGCAGCTATAAATCATGCTTCAAAATGTGCTTTCCAAATCCTGCATCTCTGAGGTTCCCATGCTCTAACCAAGTCCTAACTCACATATAGGAATGATATGCTCCTGCATTAGATCCTCAATGACACATCATCCAGAGTTACTATAAAACAAGCTCCTTACATTAAATAACCATTGTCTGTTAACTATTATCTTTACTGCAAATATAGCCCAAGGTATCAAGAACTATCATTTGAATATGTTGCTTAAAACTCATTCACTCCAATCGAGATCAAGAAGTTTGTAATGTAACGTCCAGTGGTCGGAGCAAAGCCTTTTGACAGAATCAAATTATATTCTTCCATTTCAAACAAATGTTCATATTTCTGGAACCATAGGGGTTATGAAAGAAGTATAAATGGCAAACTCTTCAGCACTAGCACTTTTTACAGTGGCAGTATTCTTTAGGTTCTAGGTCTTAAACCAAATTTAATAAGTCACAGTAAGCACAGTAACTATTACATTTGTAATATTTTGTAAACAACTTGCAATATCTTAGCAACCACTCAAGTTACAAACATGAGCTTTCATGTGAGGCTAAGGAGTTTTGTTTGTGTTACTTGGTTGTTGCGATATTTAGAAAAATGTGAAAATTTTATCTGTATAAATTAATATCATACAAACAACAGTTAATATCAATTTACCTGCACTAGACAGAGGTAACATATTAATACAGTTGAGTTTGCCATTGTGTAAGCTTTAAGATGAACTCTTTTAAAAACTTGTACATAGCATGGTTTTAGAATTATTGATGCAAAAAAGAACAAGCAGTATTTGACGCCTAGAGGTGTCAGTAGGAGTTAACTGCAGATGCACCTAGAGGCGTCATTCGGATGTAATGAGTTAATCCCAATGTAATTGAGTAACTGCTGCAGGAGCTGGTGTTTACAAACTGACAGCCTGTCCTTGATGCTCTTGCGCCTAAGATCACTGCATATCATTTCAGAATGTTTTATTAGCCTTACTGGATAACTAGTTAACTATTTCAAAACACAGGTAGAGAGGGAAAACTGTGTCTTTGATTAGTTCTGATTCTTTAAGAGAAAAAGTAGACTCTTTCAGAATCACAAATATTTCTGCAGCAGAGAGGTAAGGAAACTATCTATGGAGTCAGACATACAGACCCAAGTGTTCTCATTCTAATATAAATTCTAATGGAAATGATTCTCTTCATTTACAATCTTACAGCCCCTCACATTCTTGCATGAATCTTATCCTTACATGTCTGTCTTCTTAACTGGCATCAACACTTCTTTTCGCAAAATCTGCTTTTCCTGTTCTCTGAAAATCTGCATCAGTAATAGCCATCCTCAAAAGTGGGAATGAATCTTCTTTGGTTTCATTCCACCCTCCTTTGCTACTCCCTGAACAGACATTTGGACATGGTTGTGCCTAAGCAGATCAGGGAATGCATTTACTTCAGAGACTTGCTCTGTGACGTCAGTCATGCACTGTTTAAAGGGCACAGTAGCCTAACCACCCTCCTGTATACTGCTATCACTATCTAAAGAACCATGCTATCTGATAGCTCAGATGCTTTCCTTTATTTATTGGCTTGTCAAAGATTTTATTTGTGCCTGTGAGGAACTCCTTATGCTGAGGTTCATTAGTTCCACAGTCAGTTGAATGATAAACTTTCTTTGACAGTTAAGAATCAGCCAAGGCTCCACACCCCATTAATAGAATTGTGTCCAAGGACCTGTTCTAAGGCTTGTCCTGTACTCTCTGCTTATTAACTCATCTCTCAGTAATATTCTCAGAATTAATCGATACCTTTAGAGGCGTAATATAACTTTAACCTGCATATACCACTCCCATGCTTTGATTGCAAATAACTATGACCTACAGTTTGTCTCACCACATCACTGCTTCTGCAAAAATGGAAAACACTTTTGTTTAAACTAATACTATTTCTGCTTCCTTTCATTTCACTATGGCTTTTCTTGCACCAATCTATGACCCGTTTTCTTCTTTAGGAGAAGAAAAGCTCCTTTACCAGTTTCTATTTATTTCTTGCAGAAGCTCTGGTGATAGTATAATTGAGATATCATTTATTCAACAGTACAGTATGAAAGAACTTTTGTTTCCATGCAAGTGACTAAAAATTAAGCATACATATAAAAGCGATGAAGTGATTTTGAACTTTATGTTCTGCCTTTTTCCATACTTTAACCTCCTGATATATCAGAAAATTAGGAAGCTTGACACCTGTATATAGCTTGTAACTATAAAAGCCACAATTCTGAGATTATAACTGTGAAATACAGTGGTGCTTATTCTTATTTCAGAGATGAGGTGAATCTGGAATAAACGTAATTATTGAAGGAAGTTTAAGGATGTAATCCCTGCTAGACAGGAATTGCCCAATGGGAAAATCCTGATGAAAGCATAATTTTTATTCAAATTACATAAGTCAACTCAGTAATTAGTAGAACACAATATATGCAGCCATAGCAGACCCAGAAAATGTTATGCCCCTCATGTATTTTTTAAGAATGCAGCTTAGTTGATGATAGAAGATTAAAGGGAAAAATCAGCCTTTATTTCTTATCTCGCTTTTATCTGAAACACTCACTTGCCTCTGTTGGGAAGCATGAACCATAACTTTGTTTTTGGACTACCTTTTCTTCCACACAGCTGACCATTAGCAAACACCAGTGCCTGCCTCATTTGTAGAGTCTATGTACCCCTCCTAGTCTCCCCATAATCAGTCTGATTAGGGTCAAGGTCAATAAGAAGATCAAAGCATCCTGGGACCAAGTCATACTGCTAGGTAGGACGTGCTGTGGGAGGACCATGCTGATCTGCTCCTCCGAGCTGAAGTCAGCAAACTACCCCACCTACCCTTCAGGAAGCCACCAGGGAGCTTCAGACACTTTGTGTACCTGTGCATGCACCTCACTCCCCAGGATGTTTGCACCTGTTCTCCCTTGCCACTGCATCAGACACCTAAGTCTCAAATCATACCCTGGTCTCCAGAGCCATAGTTAGGGCTTTATCCCTGCATGCTATGGCATAGGCACAGCATGAAACATAGCTTTAGGGGCAAAGAAGATACTAGCTAGTGTGTGATGGGTGTGTAATGACCGTGCTTGGTTATAGAGATAAGACATGACAATATTATATGATACTATATGGCACAGAAGTTCTAAACTTTGAAGCTACACGATTTTAATCAACTTTAACAAAGCCATATTGAAAAGAGATCCTTAAAATTCTGAGATCAGCCTTTTCTTTCAAAATGCATTCATTACTGTTATACTGTCAAGAGTAAGTAAAAAAAGACCCTATTAATTCTCCTGTATAAGTTAGATTTTATTTTTGCATTGCTGAAACCTCTTACTTCTCTCTTCATTAAGAACACTACCTTTAAATCAATTTACAATATGTTGACTCACCTTTAGATTAAGTTAGTTCAGCAAACAAGTGAACACAGAAGGCACGTACATATATGGTAGTAAAGAGTTTATTTCCCATGCATGCATGCTTCAGTACAACAAACCAGATGTTTGAACTTTTCTGTAAGAGCACAATACAAAAAACTGCAGTGAGTCATAGGTGATAGACCTCTCCCTTTCCATAATAAAGCAGGAGAACATGCCATGTACGATAATCAATAAGAGATATGAAATACACCCACATTAAAAATAAATAACTGTCTGTTTAAAATCTAGTGGTAAGTCATTATATAGCTGTGAGAAATGTTTCTGGATCCATGTCTCCATAGCAAAGGAATGTATATCAGGAAATGTGATTCTAAAACTAAGATTGTGAATAAATATGTGAAATGTCAAATTATATATATATATATATTTGCATATGCATTGTACAAAGCAAACCCATACATACTCTAACCATTTTTCTGCATTTTTTAATTTACAGTTCATTTTTACTGGGATGTGGTAATTGAATATTTTATTCACTGATTAAGGCTTTATGCAGTTTGCATAAGTTTTTTTATGACTAGGTTGTCTCATACATTGTTTTATACAGTATTTCTGACAGAATTTTATTTTTTAATGTTTGCTGTAGTTCTGTGATAGTTTTCCAGCATAAGGATTATGTAAGCATCCATATTATAGTTAACAAAAGAAAAACAACTAAGGTAATTTCTAACCGACAATTCTTTGAGCATTATTAAAATAATGTAGCAAATGTAAGTGATTTTTTTTCATTTCTTTGGACTTCTTCAAATATATAAACTCGAAAATGCGCAGAGCACAAACAATAATATCTAGTGATCACCTGTTCTCATTCCACCAATGGGCAAGTATAAACTGAGCCAACTCCATATTGTCTGTACATGTCTCTTATTTTTCAGTTTGAGATCATGGTAAAGGACTTTTTTATACTTTGGGTTCTTTAAGTTAGTTACACTTCAGTTAAGTTATCCAACTAGTTTAATGTTTTCAGGTTTAGAATTTTATTTTCAGCCCATTTAGCCAGTAATGCCATTTTCTGATTGGCTAGTTGTACTTTTGCAATTCATTTTATTATTAGTTTATTTATGTATTTATATATTTATTTTTTTATTAAGATTGACTTCATGGGCGGGGGAGGGGGGCTGAGTTACATAGTCACTGTTTTTTGTGGCCTTTGAGTGCATATTTTTTCTTTGTGTAGTATATGATTTTTTTCCCCTGTGCCACAGATAATAAGGCTGAGTTACAGTGTTTGGCTGCATGGCTAAAATGAGTAATGACTAGCACAGAGTTGTAATAAATGCTTGGTGATATGGAGTGATGATAAATAAAAGTATAGAAATACAAATACAAAATATTTGCATTCTGTGCCCGATGAAACTATATATCATGCCCCATTATCAGTAGACATCATTAGCGTAACAATGTGTGTGTGTGTGTGTGTGTGTGTGTGTGTGTGTGTGTGTGTGTGAGTGTGTTTCAAGGTGATCTACATGTATACCATGCTTTGAAATACAGAATTGATGCAGTTATCATACCTATGGGGTTAGGCTGTGGCTTTATGTTACATTTCTTTTTTGCTTGTTGCAAATTTCATTTTTAATAGACCTTCCTACCTGAAACTAATAAAAAAGGAGAAAGCAGAAGAATGTGTGGGCTTTATTGCCCTTTGTAAATTGTTCTGTATATATCCTTGCCATATAATCTCAAATAAAACTGAAACTGTCAAAATTATTTAACAGGGATGTTTAAACATTTCCTGATATTTTATGGGCAGATATGTATTGACCCAATTTTCTCTAAACTATGATTGTTTGACTAAAGTTTTTCATAGGTTCATAGGCAATTACTAGGCTATTGGTCTGTATGGATTTTTTAGAAGCCTAGGCATACATTCCCAAGAAGTTGTTAACCCTTATACTTTAAGTACGAGTAACCCATTAAATGTGGACTTTTCCTATATTTCCCCCTGATATTTTCGTTGCGGATATATATGACAGTATTTTGTTTAGAATTTGTCTGTGTGAGTCTTGTTTTAAGTGGCAAAGGCAGAACAAATGAAAGTAGAGGCAGTGAACCTGCAACAAGGATCTTAGAACTTGAGGGATCCTATTTGATATATATTTGAGAAGTGGGAAAATAACCCCACAAAAGATGGGATTATGCTGCAATTATAATTAAAATGAAGGAACACGAGAGCTAAGTTACAGCAGCCACCTAAATATTTAATTTTTATTTCAGGCATAGGTTAAGACAATTGGACAAAGGACAAAGTTTTGTAAACTTAATGTTTTCTATTAAATGAAGTGACATTACCCTGTTATAAAAACAGATGCATCCACCCACTCCTCCCTCATCTGTCTCATCTGTTATTTCAGACTTCAAATACAAGGTTTGGTGAGCTGTTTAAAAGAGTCTATATTATTTGAACAAAAGTTCAAAATATTGATCACTGTAACAATGATTATGACATTAAGCTACTGTTTGCAAGTTTCTTTTTGAAATTTGTGAAGCTTATTCCTTCTGACTGACACAGTAGTGAAAATTCATAGCAAGAATGCCAAATTTTTTTCAATTGCAAATACAAAGGATTTTTAAACAGCTAGGGCTAACAAAGATGCCATTTTGTTCTCTTCCTAAGGAAAGATCAAAAAAGACTGACTTGTGAAAACTAAAGTGCTCTACAGTGTTTCCTAAAAATGTACAAATAGTTTAACATCATTTAAGGTCAGTACTAACTAGTTCATTACTCAAGCAATGCCACAGCTGTTTTAAAACATGTAAGTATAAGGTTCCCCTTCACAAGATCAAATTACTGAAAGCTCGAAACTCATATGATCGAGTCCAAAATTTTGAGTTTCAGTAACTTGAAATTGTGAACGGGAAGTGTGAAAAATTAGATTAAGGGTTTTGCTTACCTTTTTATAGGGGGCTGGATCCCCTTGTACTGTTCCTTCCTTAATGTGCAGGTTTCATGACCGCACTTCAGCGGAGGAATGGAAAGTGTCCCGTTGTGCGCTTTTATATATAGCACATAATGGTACATTTCCATCTCCTTTGCTGTAGTGCGATCTCAGAGTTGGTATATTTAAGTAGGGGGGGTGTGGGGGGTGCAGGGAGCACAGCCCCCTTGCAAAAACATTAGACAAAGGGTTTTTTACTTTCCTTTTGTGCCCCTTTACAATTTCGAGTATATGAATACTCAAGATTTTGGGCTCGGGCTTATGAGTTTCGAGTATTCATATATTCGATCTTGTGAAAGGGGAACCAAGTATAAATATTATCATTTCTTGTAATTTATTTATTAGAATATGGTGTAATCCTGGGTCTCCAAACCTGGAACAATGGAAGGTAGAGAGAAAATCTTCTTATAAAGAATGCTTTGATTTGTAAAACTGTCTGGAAGATCAAAATCTCTTGGGGGGGGCTCTGTGTATGATGAAATTTGTACCGACATAGCCTTGAGTCATGGCTCTTTACAAACTATTAAATGAAATAAAGGCTTTTGAAATGGATGAAAGTTATACAGAATGAACCAAAACACATGTACAGAAGAAGTATGCATATAGTGCAGGGGTAGGGATGGGGTGTTTACCTTTACTGTACAACAGTATTTCCACACTGGAGTCTTCTGCCATCTCTCCTAAGCCTGCTAAGTCCTAAACTTTTTCTTAGAGTTAATACTTTGGAGTGTCTTTCTATATCCTGGTAGAAGGTATGTCTCTTTTACTGTGGTTCTTTGTTCATTTATTTTCTCTTTTTATTGTATTTATTTATTCATTCATTCATTCATTCATTCATTCATTCATTCATTCATTCTTTGTTTAGTTGTTGATTGTGCTGCTCTGTTGAAGCAAATGTACTTTTGTCGAACGTAGCAGAGCTGTAGATACTACTGAAATTTATATACTGGTTATGACAACAACAGAATGCCAAATACAAGTACACATATACACACAAATAAGTACTATATAAATATAAAGAAATATGCATAATACTTAAGAAAGTGACTATAAAAAGTCTGTGCGAGCATAATAAGATTAGAAAAACCCTAGCAAAACAAGACATCTCATACAGTATGCCAACGCTAATGCACATATCCTTTGCAGGTTATAATCAGGGAGGTGATTGAAGGATAAGTCATACAATTGCAATTAGACATTATATGTCATGAGTATCTGACTGCTAGCAGAGTGTACCAGTGCAGGAAAGCAGTATCTTACAGGGAATCTGAAAGAAGGAGCAGCAGTAGGATTTATAGTAAAGCAGTGTAGTTTAGAGTCATGTCATAAAGAACACAAGAGTTTTGTATACTGAGAATAGGTTAATTGGTATAAAATGCTTACGGATTGTGTAACATAAATCCTGAGTAAGAATGCAAATGGCAAGGGAGTGGCCAATATCAGGAATAATTAAAAGGTATTGGTATGGAGTGTTGTACGAATATTATTACTTGCCACAACAATTTATCAATTGTTGAGATCAAATTGATTGAACACATTATGCAAGGTGTCCTTGACCAGAATTATTTTTACTTTGAAGATGAGTACTATCATCAAATAAAAAAGGTGACAATGGAGGCAACTTCATATATATGTCAATATAGTTTTATGGCCATAGAAAAAGATGTTTACTTTTACATCTAAGTATGCCAAATATATACAATTATATTGATGATTTTTGGATGATATTTTCATGCTGTGGTCAGTACAAATGTATCAAAGGAGGCTTTTTTTTTTTTTTTGAATTTCTAGATACTGCTACAAGTATGTACATACTGTGTCGATTTTAGCGAAAAAAGGAATATTGTGAAAGGTCAAATGATCAGACTCTCCCTGCTAAGTGAAAATGCCATCTTTAAGAAATAAATTTCAATTTTAAATGACATGTTTAGTGATACAGATTATCACACACAAGTTTAGTTCTTCACCTTAAAGGCAAAGTTCTCCAGAGAAGGATTAAACATTTCCTATCTTTATTGTCTTTGAGCAACATTCAACAAACAGATTCTTCAAAAGTAAATTCTAAAAAAGACTTTTCAAAAAGTATGGTGATGCCTAGTTTGCACAACAGAAAGGATCTGCTAAGGTACTAGAGCTCATCAAGTGACTTGGGACAAATACTATTGCACAAGACACTCCCACTGGAGTATTGTGTAAATCCCAGTTTTTTTTTTTTTTGTTTTTTTTTTTTTTAAGAAAGGGCAAAAAGATCTTAGAAAGAACTAACTATAATAAACATAAAAATAAAAAAAAAAAACAAAATAGGGTGGCAAAATGTGGAACATGCAAGTATTGCATGTAAATTAATGAAGGACCATATCTAACAGTGAGCAATTATGACAGAATAATAGATTGTCTAGGGTTATGCAGTTGTAAGAGTAAGGGACTGCATTATTTAGCAAAGTTCTACTCCTGTGATCCTTTCTATGTAGGAAACTGGAGATGCTGCTCAGTGAAAGAATTTAAAAGTATTTGTATGATACAGAAGTATGCCTTCATGGAGTTAGTACTTGAACAGATTTTAATATTATACAATTCTCAATGTCAAATCATCTGCTTGGCTCTATCATGATCTTGTCAGCAAATGGCAAAAAGGTGATCTGTAGAACTAGAGCAGAGCATTGCTGTGTTGTAACTATGGTAACTTGATTCTGCTGTGTTACATTGCTCTCAGCTGTCCAGAGTTTTGCAGAATGTCCAGATTTTTGCCTCATATTTCTCTTCTTTTGATCACAAAACTTATGGTTTTCTGGCAAATCAGTGAGGACTGAATTCACTAAATAATGACAGACATTTCAGTTTCAGAGTTCATATCCTTCCGAAAATGCATGCTAACCAAAACTTTTATTCAAGCATTTTTCTAAGTTTATGCAAGCACTATTTAAAATTTGACCCTGTTTTTGGGCCTTTGTCCCCCCCCCCATTATTTTTAGCTTTGTCCAGATTTGTTGTGCTAAAAGGCTGAGAGATATTGTTGTGTAACAGGTCTTCTGAAATGAGCATTCTGAATTGGTTGAACCAAGCTGCTGTCCAGGATTAACGTTTCTGCTTTTAGTCACGCTGTATACGACATGCCAGTTTCAGACTTATTGTCATGTCTTGTTTCACACAGCATTCCCTGTAAGCTTCTTACACCAGTAGCACATGACAACTGCAGATCTGAAGCCTACAATGACTTTACAGTAATAGTGTTTTTTTTAAAGAACATCTCAAAAATAATATTAATGAAAAATATGCAGCTATGTTTAGAAGGGCCTTGGCCCAAGACTAAGAATTTCAGGGAATGGGTTTGGCATAATGGTTAAGCCTTCACCTCATAGACACAAGGCAAATGGTTTGATTCTGATCTTAGGTTATTGGCTAGGTTTAAAATGGCCCTTAGTATTACCCTAAGTGCTATTTGCACCATATTCATAGTGTAATACAGTTGCCAAGTTGGCTGGCGTCATATGTAAAAATTGTTGCATGAAGCAAACCAGCATATCCCCCTAGCATCAGATAAACATTTCAGTTCTACTGGTACTGTGCCGAGAATCATTTTGTTTTAATTTGCACAAAGTAAGCATGCACAGCTGATGAAATGATATGAATTTTGCATCAGTGAGAAAAGTTCATCAGCTATCTGAATGTTTCTGACATTGCCCACAACATCAAATTTCTACCTGTAGCTATAGTTGGAGCAGTATATGTAGAATCGTCTTAGAACTTTCCCACCAAGCTTGGTTTGAATTCTGGCTGTACCCCTCTCCTAATACTGGCCCTACCATAGCTGTCCCCTCTGCATGTCTGTATTCTTACCTACAAGCACTTGCATTATTGTGTTTGTTAGAGATGCTGTGTCCCAGGCTTGTACATATTCAAAATCTAAGAACTTTTCATGTATTTTTTAATCATAAGTAAAAACAGAAACTGATCTCTCCACGATACACCAAAATGTAAAATCACTTTTCAGCCAAACAGTCCAGTAGAAATAATAGCGTTATATTAAAATAAACTTTTTATTTAACAAAACAAGTGGGTTGATAAGCGCTTTCACGTGGATACAACCACGCTTCTTCAGATAACAATTTCTCCCACTGACTTAGTTTAAATAGCAAAGCAATTAGCTAAAAGCTTAATCTAATTAGTTGATTCAATCAGCATTTAAAGAAATGAAGTTCAAAACGAGTTCAGAACACATTGACAGTTCTATAATATAAGTAAATAAAAAGACATATATTCAAGAGCTTATATTGATTGTATAAATCCATGACTTATCAAAAATAGTAACTTATTTTTTCTTTTACAAGTTAAATTATGATATATATAAAATTCTTGTATATATATAGTTTAGTTAATAAAACATTCAGCATCTTGTAGTATAAACCTAAAACTGAAAATAGAACTAAAGCAGCATTTCCTGGATGTTAAAGCTGAGCGCATGCTGAAACCACATATCAAAACTTTATTGATGTCTAATAAAGCAGCTATAACAAAAGATATAACAATATAATATATTCATCATTGTTCATTACGAACAAAGTTACATTCAACTAAATACAAAGAATGTTAGAGGCTTTATTGCCATGTAAAATTGTAGAATTGTAGAACACAGGTTTCAATATCTAACGCTAGTAAATGAAGTTGCTTTACTGACTAAATACTAGTCAAGCGCTCAGAAATTATAAAATATACATTAAATATTAAAAGTATGAAAAGTGTATATGGAAACTGCTAATAATTTTACTATACATAGGGATAACTATTTTAAAATGTATATATACATGAAAGTACGGATCCCTATCAGATCGTCGAAATTTCAATTCACCTAACTGTCATTTTGTCGAAACTTCATTACATCGACAAGCATTTGCCCCCGTCTCCAATGTTGTGCGACCCTGGAGTTGATATATATAGTTAGGGGGTGTGAAGCACAGCCCCCACATTAGGGTGTGGTGAAGCCCCACCTAAAATGCTTGTCGATGTAATGAAGTTTTGACGAAATGACAGTTAGGTGAATTGAAATTTCGACGATCTGATAGGGACCCGAAAGTACATATCAAATATATTGTGTAGTTATATCTGTTTAAAATTAATATTACTATAGAACTGTATCAATTTATTAAATTAAAACAATTTTTAAAATATTACTAATTTAAAACTCTATAAAAATAATGCATAGCATATAAGTAATATAATAAATTTATCAATTACTTAAACAGTGTGAGGGACTAACATTTATTCTATAAAGTCTCTTTAGAATAAGACATAAAATTGGTTGACTGATAAGTAATTTATACAGTAATTGATAATTTAATAGAATAATGCAAGTTAAATGTTAAACTAAGGAATAAGAAATTTTTTTAAGAATAAAACATCTACTGGATGTAAAAGTTTAAAACTTGGCTGAAATTAAAATTTTTTAAAATTGATGTATGGGAGATTATAATAATCTTGTAAGTGTATATATAAAATATATAAAAATATGTGAAAAATATATATCTTTATACAACTATTGATATGAAATAAAGAATCTTAAGATTAATAGCATAAAGGCGTAGTGTATCCAAAATTATGAAGGCTAAAATAATAATTTTGTAGCGTTCAAAGACATCTTATCAACGTTTCCTATTATTCAAAATAGGTTTGATGGATACAGAGGTGTTTAAGCCTGGATAGTTATGGGCATTGAACCTTAAAATCCATTTTAGTTCAGCTAATGCTAGATTGTTAATGGCATCACTACCTCTCGGATTTAATGCTATTGCTTCTAGCACTCTAAAACAAAATGCATGATCTTGATGCTTTTGTATGTGCTGAGCTAAAGCATTAGTATCTGAACATCTCCTAATTTCATATAAATGATCATAAATTCGATCTGATAATTTCCTTTTAGTAAGACCAATGTAAAAAGCAGTACATTTAGTACAGGTAGCCAGATACACTAAATTTTTTGTAAAACAAGTAGCAGAAGTATTAAAATGAAAAGTAAAATTCAAAGTAGGATGAATGTAAAATAAAGTAGAACAGATGTAATTACATCTATTACATTTTCCGCAGGGAACAGTTCCTGTATTTCCAATAAGATTTTTGGACGTAATAAAATGGTCCTTGCACAAAATTTGTTTTAAATTCGGACAATTTTTATAAAGGAATCTGGGATAGTTCCCTACTAAGCTAGCTACTGATGCATCAGTCATGAGTATATTCCAATTCTTACATATAATGTGTTCTAAACATTTCACATCACTTGTGTATTTAGTGATGTAAGGAAGTTTCATGACTTTATTTTTTAGCTTTGAATTGGGTAGACTCAACTTCTTGGCTACTTGAGTGTCTATTACTAAAGGACTCAGAACACTATCTTTAATAGTTTTGGTTAGATCACTATTGTAGCCTCTATTCAAAAAAAGTGTTTCTAATCTTTCAGCTTCTAACTTCAATGATTCTTCATTTTGACATAGCCTAGTTAACCTAATAAACTGGCTTTTAATGATGCCAGGGAACGTATGTCTAGGGTGCATACTATCAAATTTAAGTAATGTATTAGTCCAGGTGGATTTCCTAAATAAGGATGAGGTAACTGTGCCATGTTCATTAAGCATTAAAGAAACATCAAGAAAATGAACACATTTATTGGAAGCTTCCATCGTAAACCTTAGGAATGTTGTAGTGGACTCTAAAAACTCCAAAAATTGCTTGAAATCTATTAGGGTACCTTGCCATATTAAAAGAACATCATCCACGAAACGCTTGTAGAATTTGATGTTTTCAAACTTGGGATGGTTGAATAAAAACTCCTTTTCCCAGTTTAGGACCACCAGATTTGCGTACGTATTTGCACAGGGGGTGCCCATGGCTACCCCCCATGTCTGTAAATACGTTTTATCATTAAACATAAACAAATTATTGTTTAGTACCAAATCCAGTAATTGGCAAATTAAAATTATCTTGTCTCCAGAAAATGTAGTATCTCTAACTAACAATTCTCTGATGGCTTCCAGCCCTATGTCATTGGGAATAGAAGTAAATAAATTTTTTACATCAAGTGTTATTAAAAAGTATTCATTATTTGTAACATCAAGAGTCAAATCAGCCATACTCTCCAGAAGCTGGTAGGTATCTTTCAAGATGGACGGGACTGCATTTACTACAGGTCTAAGAAGCTTTTCAATAAGAGTAGATACCGTTGCAGTAACCCAATTACTACCTGACACTATGGGCCTTAGAGGTATAGGGGTTACATTTTTATGAATTTTCGGTAGCCCTTTTATTACTGGTATAGTTGGAAATTCTATAAACAAATAGTTATATAATTCAGGAGAAATCTGCCTGCACATAAGTAAATCATGCAGTGTCTCATGTACAGCTGTAATAATATTATTAACTTCCTTCACAGAAATCATTTTGTATGTAGCTAAATCTGATAACATATTTAGCATCAGTGAATTATAATCTGTGGTGTTTAAGATAATGGTTCCCCCACCTTTATCTGCGGGTCTGAAGGTTAAGTCAGTTAACTTTTTCAACTTATTAAGAGATTTGACTTCATTTGATGTTAAATTCACATAAGCTATCCTTTTAGTATGATTAGAAAATAAGTGATAAAAATCTTTTTCACAAGCTTTTAAGAAACACTCTAAATTAAATGATAGTGCAGGTGAAAAGTTACTTTTGCGTTTCAAAAGCATGGGATCATTTTCCGTAACTCTATTATCTGATATAGCAGTGGAACTTTTAAAAAATAATTTCAAGGCAACATTCCTGCAAAAAAGTCGTAAATCACATAAATTGTCAGTTAAGTTACTACATTGTGCAGGAATAAAGTTTAAGCCCTTGTTAATTAGGCTTATATCAGATGGGTCCAAAACATAAGAAGACAGATTAACAAACAAGTCAGTCACATTCTTTGCTTTCTCGTGGTTCCGTACCTCTCTCCGGATATCTTCCGCTTCCTCGGTCCTCTGCTTTGCGAGCGACCTCTGCCCTGAAATTGCTGCTTTATCGGGTAAGGTAAAAAATGGTTCACATCTTGAACAGTTTTAGGTCTCGCTCCTAGCTGAGTATCATTAGGTGTGCTAACAAATGCCAACTGGTTGGGAGGTGGTGTGACAGAGATTGCCGTTGGTCTAGGGATACCATTATCCACTGTATTAATCATACTTGTTTCAGTTGCTGTAGAAGAAGGCAAAGCAGAACTCACGGCAGTCATGGCAGTCACGGCATGACGAGTGACGTCATCTAGCGTGTGCGTTGAGGGTATCGGATTCTGCTCACGAGCTTGTGTGGTGTTATTCCTTGGCCAAACAAAGATTTGACCAGTTTGAAAATCATTAAAGTCTCTTTGTAGCTTTTTGAGTTTTGTTTGCTTTAATTTGTCACTAAAGGAGTTGACTTGTGCAAAAATATTTTGTAGTCTATTCTTGGCATAATCAGATTTAAAGCGTTCACTTAAGCTTTTGTAGATGGAGTCTATTTCACCACGTAACTTGATTTCTAGAGGTGAAAAATATTCAATTAATAAACTCATATATTTAAAACCTTGTTCTATGTTCAGGTCTTGCCACCT